>NC_060906.1:7952345-8222345 GCF_014805685.1 Silurus meridionalis | reverse complement strand
TATATAATATATAATTATCCTGACCCAGTAGCCCATGACGCGAAGCTAATGTTCCACATTTTGTCCTTAGCTCCCATTATGACGCAACAACTCTAATAAAATGATAAGCTACTTATTATGACGTCATTCTTTTTTTCTAAGAGCTACAAAGGTATTTGTTTCAGTGTGTCGGGATCTGTATGCGCATTAGTCTGGATGTTCTTCCTAAAAGGTGGTAGAGGGGAAAATCAGACGTTTTAGTGAGGATTGAGGACTGAGCTCGGAGCCTGGCAGGGCTGATGGCAGCAGGGCTGATGGCAGCAGGGCTGAAGCGGAGGAAGGAGAAGGAATGTGGAGGGAAAACTAATGATGAAGAAAGAAAAAAAAAAGAAAAGAAGTGCACTCTGTCCCACCGGCGGTTTAATTAAATACACGGAAAGAACGAGAGCGGCACATCTGGTTTCAATCCCTTCCCCTTTGATGGCATCAAGTGTTCTTCCCCCCCTGGATCTGGGGGTTTGGAAAAGCTAAAGTGATATCTGAGGCAATGAGAAGCGTATAGCCGGCATCCATTAAAGCGCACAGAGGGTCTTTACCTGCCAAGAGGCTCACAGCCAGGTGACCAAAAACACTGATGGAAACAGATCCATATATTCAAGTAACTTAAATATTTATCATGTAGAGAAATAACAGAAGTCTATATAAAGTCACAACAGCCTTTAACGGTGTTGATTAAACTATTATTTGCAGTAAATGTATTAGAACAGTGTTTTTTTTTTGCACCACGAACCAATTCCATAGACAAGGTTTGGGGAATATCATATACCGTGCATATAATCTTACTAGTACACATTTTATATTAATTCATTTTCCATTTCTTTATTGCATATATGATCTAAATGTAAGTCAACTCACCATCATGCAGAATCAGCGCAAGCTTCATTTATCATTTGAAAGAAAAGTGTAGTGTAATAATAATAATAATAATAATAATAATAATAATAATAATAATAATAATAATAAAAAACACCATGCAGATCGCAAAAAGGTCAATAAAATAGAAATAGCATAAGAATTGAAAATGGTTTGGTTGATGTTTTGATGTTCTGGTTTGGGAAAGTTTTAAAGATTAATACAGAGTCATGGGTTTTACTTCACAGGAAATTTGTTCTTCTCTGATTCAATTCTTTTCCAGTTTATTTTCCAGTTCTTTAAATATGCATAATCAGAATAACGAATCCCTTGGTGTTGTTTTACATCAAATAAAGTCTTTAATGAACTCCAGGGTGGTGAATAATGTTAGGTATGTTGGGATTTCCATTTTTCTGAAGTATTCAGACAACACCAGAGCAAACCTTTTTTTTGCTCTTTGGTCTTTTCTGCATTGGGGTTAATATGTTCATCTCTTAGTGTTCTTTATAAAGTGTTGAACTGACACTTTTGAGTGGTTTATATACATATTATATACATATACTATTTAAATGTGTTGAATTAAACTTAAATTCACTATGTATGATCGGGATAAACAAATAATAAAATAATAAGAGTCAATATAGTTTCTTTAGGATGCTGAGAGTTTTCTGCCATTTCTGTTTAATTGCATGTTCTGATCACCTGCTAAAATGCAAACCAATTCGTTTTGCATTGCAGCAAAGATTGTAGACTTGTCCTGAAAGTGCTTTAAGAATATAGAAATATATGAAATTTCGTTTGTGCACACACTCACACACCGCGCAGAAGTGATCAGTGATGTCTGATGCAGTGCAAAAAGTAGCAAATGTGTGTGTGAACATTAAACACAGTCAAAAAGACTAAATGTGCGCGGGCCAAGTAAAAAAAAAAAAAAAAAAAAAGTAGATTAAATTGTAACTCTAATTTGTGAGCAGAAATGCGAGCTGATTAACTATTGTATGCAGTGTAAAAAAAAAAAGAAGAAAAAAAGAAGAGGTGGTATAGTAATATAGGATAGGGTTTCCATTCCGTGCGCGTGAAGTTGATGGGAATGGTGATGGGGTTTCTCTGGAGCAGCTGCTCTTCAAGCCGCTCATTAGTCTCGCGCTACTCATTTGGGAATCCCTCACTTTAAGTTAGCCGACATTTATCGACACATGACTTCATAATCCCGCCCTCTGATCTAACCCGGGATATTAGAGTCCCTGCTGTGTGGTAGCCCCCCTTTGCGTTTGCATGTTATATTTGAACGCGCGCTCTGGAGAAGTTTGCTTGTGGGACCGAATAGCAGACACAGGTGAAGTGTGTTTGGGTGTGTGTTTGTGTGCATCCTCGGAAAACCATTTTTGCCACGTAATTACGAATGCACATTAGGCATTCCGTCTTTCTTCTATTCCGGGGTCTCTCTGTTTTGTTTTGTTTTATTTGTGCTCGCTGAACATTTGCCTCGCGCTGCGTTCTCTTCACGTGTGTATATGCGCGTGCGTACGTGCGTGCGTGTGCGCGAGCGTGTGTGTGTGTGGGTGTGTGCAGTGCACGGACGCGGAGTTTCGACGGGGCTGCGGTGTTGTCCAGCCTCCTCGCGCTCACAGGCCAGCCTGCTTTTACGAGCGCGTGAGCGTGCGTTTAGGCTGCGCCATTCGGGCGATCTGCGCTCAGTCTCAGCAGGCACGCGCTCCGACAAACGACGTGAAGTGAAAGCTTTGCGGGTTTTTCTTTTTTTTCCTCACTTTTTTCTCACTTTTTTCCCTCACTCCATAAGGAAATTACGACGGAATCGGTGCAAAAAAAATTAAAAAATAAAAATTTTTGCGCACTTTATTGGCGGAGTGCGCACAGGCGGACAAACGCGCCTCCAAACTGCTTTTTCCCGCACGGAACGGACACACACCGGATCACGGATCATCCGTGAATACGTTGAAATCAGGTTTTTTTTTTGGAGACTGGTATTTTTGTATATTTTCTTCTCGCCTATGCTTGGGACGGTCCGATTTCCCCCCCTTCTTCTCTAGCCTGTTTGCGTCATGACTTCTAGCTATGCGCATGTAATGGACAGACGAGCCGTGGCGGTGCCCAGTAGACTGGAGAGCCCCATTACAGCCAGCGTGGACAACCTGCAAGCCAAAAAGAACTTCTCCGTGAGCCACCTGTTGGATCTGGAAGAAGCAGGGGAGATGGTGGGCGCGCAAGCGGATGAAAGCGTGGCAGAGACCGGCAGGACAATGCTCGAGTCTCCGGGGCTGACCAGCGGCAGCGACACGGCGCAGCCCGAGAGTAAGTGTGGCATCGAGCGCAAAACAAACCAGGCAGTGCGCAACATGTGTGTGTGTGTGTGTGTGTATTTATATGTGTATATATAATATTCCTAAACTCTTATTTATGCATCTGTCATGACACAAATCCACACTATGATCCTCATCTACATGTCTAATGTTTTTCTAATAATACAATATATTTTAGGTTTGCATGTAAAGTCTGGGAAAAACCCGCTCCTGATTTTTCAAGGCGCGTTCACGAGACAGCTGCTCTTATCAACGCTTAATACACTAAAGGCCAACCTGCGCACGTGCACAGATTAGATTACACTAACTCAACACTGGGGCGTGTATATCAAATATTGTATATACATTTGTGTATTTCATGGCCTTCTAATTCTATAATATATTATATTCTTTATATTAAATGCTTATATTAAATGCTATTATATTCTATAATAGCATTTACTCTTAAATAATGATTTTACATGACGTTTATTATAATATAATATAATATAATATAATATAATATAATATAATATAATATAATATAATTAATATAATATAATATAATACAATATTCACTTTTTCACTGTAAACTAAAACTAAAAGTTAAATGTGCATAGAATCTTGAGATGAGATGAGACGAGATAGGATGAGATGAGATGATATTAGATGAGATGAGATGAGATGAGATGAGATGAGATGATATTAGATGAGATGAGATGAGTTGAGATGAGATGATATTAGATGAGATGAGATGAGATGAGATGAGATGAGATGAGATGAGATGAGATGAGCGCGTTGTGTGGCGGATGCGCGCGCACAGCTACACACAGCGCTCCATTTCGATTGCGAACAAATACGCAAATGAACAGCGTGATGAAGATGTTCTCCATGAACATGCCGAAATCAGAGCATTTGTACATTTGCAATCAGCAAATTGGGAAACTAAACTCTTATCGGAAACTAAACTAGGCCTAGCTTCTTCAAATCCATTCAGCACATATTGAAGTGAAAATGTAAAAATATAAATAAATATAAATAGATTTATATAATGTGATACATTAATATTGTAACTATTTATTATTTATAATTTATTTTTAAACCTATTTATTAAAATGTATTTATTTACCGCTTTCCTCTTCGTATATGATTTTAGCCTAATTGAAGATTTAGCTTCATTATTATTTTTTTTATTATTTTATCATTGAATTCATCAAAATGAAAAAACGCTCTTTGTTTTAACCGAGAAAATGAATGTGAAAGTGCAGTTTGTATCACGGGATCGATAAATCAATAAAATAGCGTCAAATACTGACATCATACCGAATCAGGTCTTAATCTCACGTGCAGTATTTTCTGTTTCCTTAAAAAAAAAAGACGAATACAATTTAAATGCACAAGGCCTGTATAATGTATTAATAATAAAATAATAAAATATTACGCACATTGTACTGTGCACACTATACATATTATTAATATCTCAGCAGTGAATATTTGCATAAAAACAAACAACGTTTACATGTTACAGCATTGTGTTTACAACTGCAACTTATATAAGCAACCCGCACAAAGCGTATGTGTGTGTGTGTGTGTGTGTGTGTGTGTGTGTGTGTGTGTGTGTGTGTGTGTATGTTTAAATCTGACATGGAAACTCAGTTAAAGCGAATTCCCAATAAAGTTTAACAAGTTCTTGAATACACTAATGATTCCCACAAACAGGCTGAGCTAATTATCCTCCAGCCTCCGCCGCCATGGCTGAGCAATTAGCTCTGCTACATGTCAGGAAATTAAATACATTATATATATATATATATATATATATATATATATATATATATATATATATATATATATATATATAAAATCTATATATAATACTATTTAATTATGGAATGTAGATTTGAAAGAGAGTAAATATTCTATAGCCATAAAATGTATTACCGCAATGAGATTTTGCAGTCAGACTCGGCTAATGGCCCTTAATGAGGTGTGGATTCTTCTAAATTCTGAACTGGTCAATAAACAGCCAATCAGGTGCAGTGATTATTAATTTAGTGGCCAATCAGAAGGAGGGCTATTTTTGCATGCTATTAATGAGTAGAACTGATTTTGTTGTGCTTTACTGAATAAACCAACAGCAACCACAACAACAACAACAACAATAATAATAATAATACTTATAATAATAATAATTATTATTATTATTATTATTATTATTATTATGACCAATACCAAAGCACATGAGTAAAACCTATAATAACATTATAATAGTAGCATAAAAAATATTATTATAATATTATACATTTGTATACGTTCTAATTAACTTTATAATTATTTTTATTATTATGGGCAATATTAGGACACTGGGGAAACTTATTGCTTTCTGAATATTATGTATTACTGTCTGAACATAAAAAAAAATTGCCCTATATAAAGGCATAACTATACATTCATACACTTCACAGTACAGTGCTGGCTCAAGAATTATTATTATTATTGTTAATAATAATAAATATTTCCAGTCTTCTATACAAAATAGAATATAATGCTAGGAGCCTTTGCATGATCGAATGTCAAATAAGGTTTTTAGTTTAATATTTTGCTGTAATGGTACTGAAGGTACTTGTGTTTCAGCACAAAGAACCGCTTCAAGATCTTTCAGGATTTATTCCTTCTTACTGTTGGGTTAAAGTGTAGGTATAACACATTGCTATCGAAAATACCATGTGCATTTGACACTAACTGACCACAGGTTCGTTTTATTTGCATGGTGTCTTTAACAATGGACATTGTCCGCAAAGCACTTTTACAGAATGAAATATATATATATATATATATATATATATATATATATATATATATATATATATATATATATATATATATAGTCCCTATAAGTTTATCCCTAATAGGTGAGCCAGTGGCAACAGTCACAAGAAAAACTCCTTGAAATGGTATCAAGCCGAAACTTTTAGAGGAACCAGACTCAGACAGGGGTTTACTATTTATTTACTATAATGATTAATATATTTCAATAACATTATTACTCTAAAACCTCATTATGGCATGTGGTATTTTTTTAAGGCACCAACCTGTCATGTTAAAGAGACTATTATGTTTATATCATTTTCAAAAGCAACTGTTAGGAAATTTGTATATGTTATATAGCTGGTGAAACCATTTGATTGGCAAATAAACATGTTAAAATAAATATACATAACAAAATACTAATAAAATAATCATTTCAAAAAATTCTGTTTAATTTACAAAAAGATTATAAAATTATATCAAACTCAACAACAGCAACTTAAGTAATGGGTTAACAGGAACATAATCAGTGTATTATAGATGAACAAAAAAAAAAACAAGCACTAGATACATGAGATATACGATCAAAATACTTAAAGCTATACGTTTAATCACAATCTACAAGAAGGAAAAAAATTATTTAAAAAATCATATTCAATTTTTATATGTGACTGTATTATTACACTGTATTCTTTGCCACAGTGGTGTTATATTATTTATACATTATCATGTTTAGATCTTTTTTGTTTAATCAGAGAGTATTGGGAATAATTTCCCAGAATGCCACGTGGGCTGCTGTGTCAATCATACTGTAAAACACTGGTGGTGTTTTGTAATGCTCCGATCACAGAGATGACAGAAAATTATTTTAGATTATCTGGATAATGCATCACACACACACACACACACACACACACACACACACACACACACACACACACACACACACACACACAGATAAAAGTAGTTGATTTAAAACCAATGTTCTTATGAGTGATGTTTGTGATGATGTGGACAGATGAGCAGTTGAACTCCGAGGAGAAGAAGAAGCGTAAGCAGAGGCGGAACAGGACCACGTTCAACAGCAGCCAACTGCAGGCACTGGAGCGGGTTTTCGAGAGGACACACTACCCCGACGCTTTTGTGCGAGAGGACCTGGCCCGTAGAGTTAATCTCACCGAGGCCCGAGTGCAAGTAAGTCCATGTGCATCGAGCTTCTCGAAATAGACCCAGGTTTATACGTTGAGTTTCAGAATGCAGCGCAAACCTGAATCAGCCTGGACCATAATCAATGTATATAGTGGTGTATACAACAAGAGATGTTCTATAGAGCAACTCATAAATGTGTCAACACATCTAGAATATATACCAAAGAATCTAGAAAGAAGAAAATCTTGAAAAAAAAAAGATTGAATATTATTTATTATCATGCACAAAGAAGTCCTATCGACGTTTGGATTGTGTGCTGTTTTGTGTAACACCAACGCCTGAGTTTTCTTTTTTTATTTAAAGCCCCATTCAGATCTTTACATGGAAAAGTGCAGACCGAGTGCACATGCTCCAGGCCTGAGACGGTCTCCACATGTTATAATGAGAGGGATTTTTTTTTTTTTTAACTAAAAGATGGGGATTGTGCCCATTTATAGATCAAGAGGGAAAGCGAGAGAGAAAGAGAGAGGGAAAAAGAAAAGGGGAAAAAAAAAGCGAGAGAAAACACATCTGCAATTAATGTGTCCCAGAGAGGGTGAGCGATTCCGAAAGGCTTTGATAAAAGCGACTTTGAGCTCATTCCTGAGGCACTGCGTAACCGGACACTGCGCCTCCACCAGACCTTGGCTTGGGAAGGGAAAGGAGCCTGGTTCTGCTTCTCCACCGCTGTTCAGAGCAAAAACGATTGGCACTTCAAGCGTCACCGTGCTTAGCTCTAGCATTTCGTCCTCGAACAGGGCTCACGAGAGCTTCTTGCACTGGAGGTCTAATATATATTAAACGATTGGTTGTCAAACTTGTACGTAGCACTTTAGGATATTTCTCTTTGTGCTAAGATGCTCCATTGCTTTGTTATAATCTTCCAAGCTCCTGGATTCATGATTCTAGAGCACTCTAGAGCAGTCTGGCAAACTGCTGAGGCCTTGAATCTGTTTTCAAACTGATGGCATGACATGCACTGAGAAGTTTTTTATTCACACTTCAGCAACAACTCCAGATTACTTTGTTTCAGTAGGGTGTCTTTGTCAGAAGTGGAGTTACGCTACAACAATCTCTATACTGCGGTTAAAAAAAAAAAGAAACCACATTAAACACTTTCTTTTATAGTGTGTAGGATTTTTGAGATCTTCATATGATGATGACGATGATAATTATTAATGGTATAAGGTGTATTTATATTATTATTATTATTATTATTATTATTATTATTACATCATTTAGTGTTGTTGTAAAGAATATCAACGATCAATGTTGGTGTATGATCTTTTGCTCAACAAAAGAGCTCACTTTTAATAACACAAAATCCCCAAATGCTTTACTTCACTCTTTTTTTTTTTTTTTATTCTTTTTTTTTACATGGGATCAAATTGAACCTGAAACTAATGAGACTGTCCTGCATGTTATATTAAATGCATAGAGTAGATTGTTTGATCATGCCGCATGTAAATTCTGGTCTTCCATATTAAAGAATTTAATACTTTCCACCCTCTGGTGCCACAGGTGTGGTTTCAGAACCGGCGAGCGAAGTTCCGCCGTAACGAGCGAGCCATGCTGGCCAGTAAGAACGCCTCGCTCCTCAAATCCTACTCAGGAGACGTAACAGCGGTGGAGCAGCCCATCGTGCCTCGTCCTGCCCCACGGCCCAACGACTACCTATCCTGGGGCAGCGCCACCCCTTACAGGTAACCCCCTTAACCTTGAAGTGTCCTTTGTGCCACTCTGATGAACGAGTTTTAATGCGACTCAGGAGAACGAGTCTCAAAAAGTGGTTTGTTTATTTTCTACTGAACGCGCATCGCAAAATCTCTGTAGGTTATGTCCAGGAAACAGAATTGAGTAGTTTCGACTCTTTTAGTCCAAAATGTTCGTTCTATTGTCTCGTGACTCCCTTGAATGGTATGCAGTAATATTTACATAAATAAATGATTGGAATTATAGTCAAAGTTCATGTATGTAGATGTGTTGGGGATAAAAATGTTACAATTTTATTTTGTTTCTGATGATATAAACCAAATGACTCAAAAAAGATTTGTTTATTTTGATGAACGAGATTTAAAGAACCAAGTCAGAAAAATTATTCGATCTTCCCATCAGTAATTCCCAGCATGCTTTTGTTTTTCTTTCATTTCCTTTCACCACATTTCTGCAGCATCCCAGGAGTACGCATGCCCAGTTCTCTTGATATTCACCTTTATTTTATGGCTATTTCCTTTTTTTTTCAAATGCAATCTAATTCACCATAAAGTTCCTATTGAAATGAGCAAAATGACAAGGCAGTTTAGAGTTTTGATGAAATCCCAGTCAATATGATCAGCACAGACTGTGGAATCGGTTCTGCGTCTCAGTCGGGAAGACCTGAGCGAACTCAAGCCCTCACTGTTAGGTGATAATCTGAAAACAAACCGTGTTAAATCCACCTCTGTGCCCTGTGACCTCTGGGTTATAAGATACACGCTAACAATGCGAGGAGAAAAGCTTCACTGGGCAGGATTTTCTGTGTCTCTGGTTACACTGGTTATGGTCTCGTTTTTGGTTTTTTGAGCTGTTCAGAAATACGACTGAGCAAACGCTCAATTTTCGATTTGTGCAAATGTGTTCTTTGACCACTTTCTGGCATATTTATGCTTTTGACTGGAAATGAGGCCAGGAAAAGAAGCTAATGCAAATTTGAGGTTGAGTTTTTTTTCTTTTTTATTTCTGCTTTGATGCACTGATGTGCACAATTATTACATGTTAATACAGAACATATAAAACCTTAATAACTATTTATATATTCTTAAGCTGGTTTCCGAGTTCGGAGGGAGGGCCAGTGCGAGTGCCACAGAAAATGCTGCCCACAGAAAGCAAGTACTTTTTTTTTGTTTTTTTAATTTTACTATATATGTTTTAGATGTGTAGCAACAGACAACTCAAATTTGGATTTTAAAAATAAAATATTGTGTATAGTGTATAGAATTTCTGAGGTGATCCTTATAGTTTTTTTTATCATTTATTTCATCAGCACAATGGCAACCTACCCACCCACTTGTGCCAACACCACTTCCACCCAGGGAATGAACATGGCCAACAGCATTGCTAACCTAAGACTAAAAGCCAAGGAGTACAGCCTCAACCAGGTCCCTACTGTTAACTGAGACGAGGGGTGAGAGACTAAAGAAGGGAGGATGGAAACGAAGAAGAGGAAGCCTCAACGGAGTTCGATGACTTCACAAGGCCTTTAAAGAAAACGGGACAAATTGGTCTGAGATTCCTCTTTCTGCAAAACTCCATTGGGAAAGGAACAATCCGAACGTCCTTCTGGAATTATGGATCTTCTTCCTCCTCCTTCCTCCCTCCTCCTTTTATGCTGGATTTTTTTCGTTACCATCTTCATCACTGTTGATGAATGTAGAGACGTTTTTGAGGAAATGAAACTCTTCATATATCTGGACTAATGTGGAGACTGTGAGGCAGACATAGTGTCTGGATGATTTAACCCTTCCCCCTCCATTCTTTTCTTTTTTTTATGACATTAGATTCAGCTAAACGAAGTGAGTTCTTCAAAGGATGATCGTAGTTTGCTTAAGTTTGAATTTACTCAACGTGAAGGAAAAAATGGCGGAAATGAGAAAAAAAAGGGATTCTGGAGCTGTAGGAGATGTAAAAAGCCAATTCACCTGAACTCTAAAAAGCTAAAGGAACATCGAATCAGCTGAACAGCTGAACCATGACGAAGGTCATGTCTTAAATACATTTCATTCTATATAACCTACTGTACCACTGACACCTAGCTGTTGGTTGATGGTGAAACATGTAACGTCGCATACTAACACAAATATAATTTGTTTTTCAAGGACAACTTATACTTCCTGTTTGGTTTTTTTGTCTGTATGAAATTTTATAATTCAAAGCATATGGGAATAAAGAGTCTTGCATCTCAAGCAGTAATCACGCATATTAACATTCAGAGCAGCTGATGTGTCACTCACAGCTCTGTTGCAGGCAACAGAGAAAAACGACATCAAGACAAAACAATAACATGTACCATTTTCCCTTTCTAACAAACAAGATACAAATAAATATATTTAAACTTGTTTTTCCTCATGAGGTTAATCGTGATTAGCGACAGTGAGGTGAGTTAGAGTGCTGTGACTTTAAACAGGGTCAGTGTTGTGTACATCTCTGAAAATACTGTGTGTGAGAAAATGATTTATTTAGAAAGTCTTCTCTTCTCTTCTCTTCTCTTCTCTTCTCTTCTCTTCTCTTCTCTTCTCTTCTCTTCTCTTTCTTTTACCTACTGGTTTCTTCACTTCAATTCCCTTAATTTTTCTCTTCTCTTCTCTTCTCTTCTCTTCTCTTCTCTTCTCTTCTCTTCTCTTCTCTTCTTTCTCTTCTCTTCTCTTTTCTTCTCTATGTGATGCATTATTCAAAAGTAAAATGCTCTTTTAGACACTGCATCTGATTTTCAGCTCATAAGGCTAGTTTTGGGATTATGTGATGTCCAGTTCCAATGTGAGAAACTGATTGGTGATTTAAAACCTGTCACCCCCTCACCTCTGTTTTACTTTGCTTTTAATCATTGATGATTATTACGAGATTCGAATAAAAACATTTTTTTTTCCTAAATTATTTTTTTAGCACATTGATGACTTTCGAATTCATTTCTTCATTGTTTGGCCGCATTTTCATTTCTTACACTGTACTGTTTATTTAATAGAAATTAAGTAATCTCTGTTGAAACTGAGATTAGGACTTTGACATTACAAAGCATCTGCATTGCTGTTAGGATTCTAGAATTCTAACAGCGTTACTCTGCCCTTCAGAAAACCCCCTTATAGATATATATAATAAAGATTGCAGTAAACATCTCTGGATTAAAGCAATAACTGTTCTATTCCCATTGAGCACTTATATTATATGCACTGATATCAAAGTTCTTATATAAAAGATTCCCCGGCTCATGGTATGATTGTGCGTAGACTTGTCAACTCAGATTCAATAACGTATGTTGTCTAGTGTGCACTCTGAACTCTTGCGTGTTTCTTGCGCCAGTTCGGGGTGTGTATGTCTCACCTTTCATGCAGCCATGGCCTTATTGACCTGAAGTGCTTCCAGATGTGCGTAGGCAGTGACCCGCTCGCCCCATCCGCAGCACCTCAGGTCTGGGGCCCTCGCTCCCTCCCTCAGCCCTGCCGGCGTCCCCTCAGACGGGCCGCGAGCGCAGCGGATGACATACAAGCGCCTCACCCCCTTCAGCACCACATCTGGAGCTTATTACAGAGGAGACAGTCCGAGAGAGCTGGTGTGTGTCGGGGGAGTTTTAGTCTGTGTGTGTGTTTAGTATGAGAAGGAGTGTATATGAGTTAATGGGGTGGTGTGAGCCCGTGTATGCCAAGTTGTTTACACGTGCATCGACAAAAAAAAAAAAACCTTCGTTTTCTGTTAAAACCTTCGCATTGGCAATTGTCGGCCCTTATGACCATGCTGTGCTTCTTTTCAGAGCTTTAGCTGAGCTTTTACGCCCTCATGATGGCTGAAAATTTATTAATTAGAGGATCTGGGTTTGTGCAAAGGGAGAAAAAAACGCCTATTAAATGCTTAAATGTTGCAGGCTTCAAGTGAAATATAGGCCAGCTGTTAAAAGCATGCGGTTCGGGTGCAACGACCAAAAGAATTTCCTTTAACTCCGTGCCAATGCAGAATGTATATACAAAATTGGGTTCGCCTATATTGAACTAGTGAGGAGGTTCACAATCCACCTGCTCTCTGCAGAACTTGCATTTGCATCTGGTGTTGCTGATTCTGTAAGTTATTTTTGAGCAATAAGCTCTTTTAAAGCGAACAAATGTCATCATGGATGCGTTTAAATCCTTACACTGTATACAATGAGTCTACTGGCTAATACAACGGCTTGATATTCCTTTATTTAAGTGAATGCTTCATGTTCGAGCCCAACCATAAATCTTTCTATTGTTCAAACAACCGTGTCTCGCTACGTTCAAAGAAAGAAAACTCGTGATCGTGCTTTTAAACATGTGCACCACTGGCCTCCCTGTTGTTTTTTTTTTTTGTACCCATGATAAATTTGCTTCTTTTTTCCTTTAATTTTCTTGCACCACACAAAGAGCAGACCCGATGGCCCAATTATGGTGACAGATGTGACGTTGGACTCCAGTCATCACCACATTGCCACATAATCAGCCACAGATTTTACCCAAATATGAACCGGGTAGGGGATAAATTCCTCAAAAAAAAAGCTGACATCTTAAAAGCATGTGCCATCGTTTATTTACAAGCGTAAACGATGGAGATGGCGATCGGGATTTTGGTTTCTGTAACCAAACATACCCCTGCAATTGTTGGCATGACCTGGTGACAGCTTTCCACTTGTAGAGAAAATTGCAGAGAAGGAACCCAGACCAAACATGGCTCTTGTGTTCACCAGCTGCGACGTTTCTCCGGGATTCAATTTCAATTTCTTTTTTAATTCATACAACTGTAAGGAGGCAGAGAAATATCTGATGGACCGTGCAACAAAAACTTGGATACGAATTCATGCTTACCATTTTTGAACAAAAAATAACTAGTGGACATTTCTGAAAGAAAAGAAAGGAAAGAAAAGTGGTTTTTACTTTTGCTTACTTTTTAAGCACAGTGAAATTCTTTCTTCGTATATCTCAGAGATGTTAAGAAGCTGGGGTCAGAGCGCAGGGTCAACCATGATAGAGCGACTATGGAGCACAGAGGGTTAAGGGCCTTGCTCAAGATCCCAAGAGTGGAAGCTTGAGGATACTGGGGCTTGAACCATTGACCTTCTGACCTACAGCAACCTTAACCATATTAAGGAAAACAATTATTTTTAAATTAACATCATGGACAATCGTTAGAATTTTCTGAAGTGGTTTCTGTGAGATTTCCTCGTACCTGGACAATGTCATTATTTAATGTATTAACTGGAGCCTTGTTATATTCTTTAGCAATAGCTGTTAAACCAGACAGGACAGAAGTGAAAATTAGTATGTCTCTGTGGACACACCAGAAAGTGTTAACATTCTGTGAGATTCCCATGAGAAAATTTGATTGATGTGGATGTATGAATTCACATACCTAAAGATCTGAGGATGAGCTTATCTCCAGAGGTGAAAAGAGTAATAAAATATTCTACTTTAATTGTACTTAAGAACAGTAAACTTTCTAGTTTAACTCAAGTAAAAAATAAAATGTAGCTCATTTAAAATCTACTATTCTAGTGTATACTTCCAAAAGGGCAAATCTCAAACTAGTTGTTTTTAAATTAAGGAAAATCTTTACAAATTAAAGTGCAATGATAATAAATTAATAAATTAATAAATTAATATATAAATAAACACTACAGTCCATGACTTGAGTCTAATGTGGGTTATAATGGCATTTATGATAATGAGAGAAATCGCAAATACAGATTCAATATTCAGACAGCGAACATGGAACAACTTTCGATCCGACTGCATTCCGCTTTAAGTTGGGTTTGCATCAGTGACATCTGTCTTGTCCGGCTCCATCTTTCTTTCTCGAGTTTAGCATGTTTGTTTTCCTCACATCAATCAATCTATGCAGTAGTTTCCACTTTTTTCTTTTCCACTCAGTAGTGGATGTGATTTAAAGGTAGTTAAGTACAAAAAAATATACCTAAGTAAAAGAAAAACTAAAAATTTTAAAAACAACTTGAAAAAGAAGAAGTACACAAAAAAACCTGACTCGATTGCAGTAACGTGAAGAAAATAAATGGTATTTTTTTCACCTCTGCTTATCTCCTCATCAGTCATGCGTTTTTCCCGTGCAGTCCTGAGGAACGACTCGGGTCAGCCCTGCTTGGTTTGCAGGTCAAAACAGGACTTGATTTTTAACTCGGACTCGACACTTTGCGTTCACAAACGTCGCTCATTAAACGCAGCACGTGACCCGAAGATCCTGCACAATAAAACACATTCCAAGCGCCTCGAACACGCGGACCTCGAAAGAAAGATCAAACGTCAAGTACCCTTTTAACCAGCTGACCCTTTTAAACGACACCTCACTCTTTGTCACGGGTTCATTGATATAGTCAAGGAGCGCCACGCGGTGCTTTTCGGGGCCCGACCTCGGTAGTTAAACTGTCCCTAATTTGAGCGAAACAGCTTCCTGCTCTCATTACTCTCTGTCGACCTAGCCAGGGGGACAAACGCAGGTCCCCACGCCGGCGCCATGCTGGAGAGAAAACAGCCCCTGTGACCAAGCAAAGCGCTAAGGTCAACGTCCAAAGCAGACTCTAAATGCACAGGAAAGACAAACAGGTCAAACTTCCTCCGAGAGAAGAAGTTTTTTTTTCTGGAGAGAGATGGGATCTCAGCGTAAATGTTAGTTTAGCTCGTCTCAGGAGGGTTTCGGATCGTTTCCAAAAGGTTTGTTCCATAACTTCATCACTAGGGATTCTCAGAGGGATAGGATCCAAAAAAAAAACCATCTGATTGCTCTCATTATTCTTGTAAGCGAGCTATATTTAATATTCTCACACGAACCTAAAAAATGAAAGAAGATCAAGTCATCTTGCACTGTTTATAAAGATGTAGTAGTTTTTTTTATAATGATATGTTATTTCTTGTGCCTTTCCAAAGAGGTAACTCAGAAATTGATCTTTGTTTAAGCTTATATCCATTAACACAATGGGCTAGCTCAAGTGGTTAAAGATGTTAGACTTTAAATCAGTTTGAATCCAAGCAATATCAAGCTGCAATTGCTGGGCCCTTGAAGAAGGCCCCTAACCCACAACAGCTTCATTCTGTAAATGAAATAAATGTAAGTCACTCTGTAAAAGGGGCTTCTGCAAATGCTGCATTGTTCTGGATTTTTTACATTTACAATTACAGCATTTGGCAGACGCCCTCATCCAGAGCGATTTACAGTTATTTCATTCATACAACTGAGCCACTATGGGGTTTCGGGCCTTGCTCAGGGGCCCAGAAATGGAAACTTGCTGTGGCTCGGATTTAAACTCATGGCGTTTAGATTCCAAAGTCCAATGCCTATACGATGAAGCTACCACTTTTTTTTTTTTTTTGGAAAGCTTTCTCAATTTTCTTGCTTTGGAGGCAGCTGTCACTTTCAGAGGCACTCAGCGTCGCTTTGGAAAGTTTTCCAAAAGTTCCCTTTGTGTGAAAAGGAGAGGAGTGGAGCGTATGTGCTTAGAAACAAATATTACAGTCACATCATGTGCCAGGTCGAATTCCCCAACATATGTGCAATTTGGAGATGATGGAAAGTCACAGAAAGTCTGCTTTTCATTTTCTGCTTGTGCATACAGGGCACAAATGGACACACGCACACGCACATGCACACGCACACACACACACACACAAACACACACACAGTGCTTGTAGCTGCCTGTACAGAGGCACATATAAATAAAGAGACAAAAATAAAGGGTGGGAGAAAACATTGAAACAGTTGATTCTTTGTATTAGAGGTGAATTGCAAACACACACAAACACACACACACACACACACACACACACACACACACACACACACACACACACACATACTCACACACACATACACACCAATGTTATTTTTAATTCATTGTTTTTAAATGTTTCTTTTTTTTGTGGGGACCAGCCAAATGTCCCCTAAATCTAAATATTCATATATTCTGGTGGATACATTGTGGAACCCACAAAAATCTCAACACACACACACACACACACACGCACACGCGCGCGCGCGCACACGCACACGCGCACGCGCACACGCACACACGCACAAACACTCCAGTTCAAATTGAGCAACCATTCAGGAAGTGGACCCAGGGGTTTATTTTTCCTAATTATCCATTTAGTTGAAGTGGCAGGAGGTGATGAGATACACACTGACCGGAAATTAATTCTTATTCTTGTTATTAAACAAAGGTGTTAAACCTAATACCTGATTATTTGCCGCAAAAGAGAACCGCTCACGACTGTTTCGTTTCACTTTGAGTGAAACAAGATGTGATTGATTTTCCATTAAATGGACAAGAAAAAAAGTACAACCAGAAGCTTTTCAAGGTTATGTCTATCCTAAACAGCACAAAAGATCTTTTAAATAAGTGCAATAAAAACTATATATATATATATATATATATATATATATATATATATATATATATATATATTGTTTTATTATTATAATTATTATAATTTTTAATAGATTACTGAGATAATGGTCTCCTGCAATATGCAAATATTTGATCATGTACTATTAGCATTACATCCTGCAGCTCAGTTTGGGCTAAAGAGATCCACAAAAGTTTATAATAAAAGTTTGTAGATACCTGACCATAAGGTTGATTTGTGCTTTTAAACATCCCATTACACAGTTAGTTCCCATTTGCTGATAGAATTAGCTTAACATTTCTGGAAAGATGTTCCAACAGATTTTTTTAGATTTGTATTCATTCACCCAAAAGTCATGTCGTGATGTAGGTGAGGTGAGGAGGCCTGGGGTGCAGTCAACATTCCAATTCATCAAAAAGGTGTTCAATAGCTCTATAGCAGGCCACTCGAGATCTTCCACTCCAACCCATTTAAGGCATATCTTCATGGAGCTGGTTTTATGTACTGGGACATTGTCATGCCAAAACAGGTTTGGGCCTTCTAGTTCAAGGAAAAATTTCATGCTACCGCATCTAGAGACGTCTTATACAATTGTGTACCTCTAACTTTGTAACAGTCTGGGGAAAAAACATATATGTCCAAAAGAATTGTGTCAATATACCTTTGTCAATATAGTGTATTTCTTTAGGCTTATGTGCTATAAGAACGCATAATTTCCAATTCACCCCCAACACACACACACACACACACACACACACACACACACACACACACACTCATACAAACCATTTTTTTTCCCCTTTCCCTTTTCGGCCCCAATTCGTGACTGTCATTAGAATGCATGTGTGCAGAGAGAGTCGTGGCACTCGACTTCGGCTTTCATTAATCTATAAGACTAATTGAAAACACAATTGTCCAAACATTCTAGGTTTCTTGATGTATGTAACAGACAATGATGACGTCGAACGACATGAATTCAATATTTAAACCATAACAGTCTGTCAAAGTACACAATTAGGCCCTGCAAGGAGGAAACGCAAATGCAAGGAAAGAATCACAAACAAGGAATGAGTAAAAATAAAAATGATTCACAGAAACTAAACTACATGGCTATAATTATGTGCACCCATATTGTCGGTTTAGGCCATGAGAGACTCGGGACTGCATTTCCCATCAAACACTGCGTCTTGAAGCATTATGTCACATGCCTCTCTGCACATGAAACACAATATCTGTTATTTAGCCCTTGTATAAGAAGTATAAGGTGTATCGCCTCACACCACACTCATTGTATCCTGCAATTGGTGTTGTTGTTTTTTTATTTCTTTTCTTCCTTTGTATACAGTATGATATACTTTACATTTCAGCAACCAATTTATTAGGTTCTCATGGGACAATACTATAGAAACAAAACTTAGATATAAACTACAGTAGTCAATGTGCAGCTTGTGTAGCAGTACAGATTTACTGCCCTCTAAAGATAACTCAACATACAGACATTATTTTCTAAATAACTGGCAACAAAAGTGAGTACACCCTGAGTGAACAAGGTAAAACTTTGTGTCTAGAGCTGCACAGGTTGTTGCTGGGATCCTCTTCTCCTCCTTCATAATGACATCATGGAGCTACTGGATGTTAGACACATTGCGGTTATCCACCTTCGGCTTTAGGTTGCTACACAGGTTCTCAATAGGGTTCAGGGTTCTATATAATAGGGTTCTATACAAGCTGCACATTTACTACTCTAAAATATAGACGTTTTATTTCTATTGTATTGAGAACATATAATAAAATAGTTGCTAAAATGTGATGGGGTGCACTTACTTTTGTGAAATATTGTATGTATATACATAGTAAGTATATATTTCTATATACTTTTTTATAAAAGATAAATAAAATAAAACAAGTGGTATTGTAAATGATTATAAATAAAAGAAATTATTCAATAAAATCCTGTATTTTACATATATATTTTTCGTATCTGTAGGCGTAACAGTATAATTTTCCCTTCATTTAAACGTAAAAAAAACATTGTGGTTATCTACCTTCGGCTTGAGGTTGCTCCACAGGTTCTCAACCAAACCTGTTCCAGCATTACAGTTTCCCCACTCATAAAGCAAGCTTCATGAAGACATTTTGTGTTAAGGCTGAACTAAAGCACTCGAGTGTCCTGACCTCCTCAACCCCCTGTGAGCACTGACTCACCCTACATCAGCACCTGATCCCACTAATGCTCTTGTAGCTGAATGATCACAAATCCTCACACACATTCCAACATCTAGAGGAAAGCCTTCCCAAAAGAGTAGAACTTATTATAGGAGCAAACCTGAGATGGTGAGATGTTCAACAAGCACATATGAGTGTAACAGTCAGGTGTTTATATATTTTCGGTTGAATACTGTAAGTAATCTGGGCAAACTTTTCTGACAGCCAGCTCAATTAATAACTTGCATGGTTATTACAGTTACCTACACTACAGGTCAGTTACCTACACTGTACAGCCTGAAGATCTATGACTCACAAACTCTGAAGATGGATTTGGACTGTAATTAATATCAATAGTCTGCTACAATGGCACTGGACCACAGGTTTTAATTAAACGCCTCTCACTGCACACTTTACCAGTGATGGAACAGTAATGAATGGGCATGTGGTGTTGAGGATGAGGTTTTGGTCAGGTAGCACACTTATGATGTCAAAAAGATTTTTGAACGAAGCATAATGTTATAGATAATGTATTCTTGTAATCATAACAATATGCGATTCTTTGTAAGAATTGGACCTGGCATTGATATGTATTCTATATGTGTACTCATACCCAGATGTGGACAGGTTCCCTTTTGAGTCTGGTTTCTCTCAAGGTTTTTTCCACATACCATCTCAGGGAGTTTTTCCTTGCCACAGTCATCAGTGACTCAATCATCAGGGATAAACAATTATAAGGAACAAAATTTGAGACAATGTCCATTGTAAAAAGCGCTATACAAATAAAACTGAATTGATAATAATTGAATTAAATTAAGTGTGTGTGTGTGTGTGTGTGTGTGTGTGTGTGTGTGTGTGTGTGTGTGTGTGTGTGTGTGTGTTAATGGGTCTACATTAGGGGAAATGACGACCTACCTCTGTACTGTGGTTTAATAACTGTCCGCTTGTGCTGAATTGACATTCATTGACATCCATCTTCATCCTAGTATTTTATGGTAGACCCCTAATAACCATCTGTTTTGCATTTAATGCCAAAACACTCCTCTGCCATCAATTAAACTGATCGTTCTGGCATGTCTAAGACTATCTGTGAACAAAAAAGAAAAGAAAAAAGAAGAAAAAACAGCTCATGGCAGCTGCTTTTGACATTTTGTTTTCACAGGGATGGAGTAATCCTGTACTACCTCAAGTCATCAATTGTGTTCGCTTACAAAATCTTCCCCGCTTTCAAGCGAGAAATGATCTCTTTTCTTTCGGGGTTGTGTAGATTTACTCGGTCAAGGCCTCATGAAAGCGATTCTAGTCCCCGGGAGGGGAAAAGTCTTTCGGCTCGAAGATGGATGTGGGCTTTCTTTAAGGACTGAATTTTCATTTTGTTCTTTTTTTCTTTCTTCCAGCCGAAGTGTGGAATTTTATAAGAAAGAGAGTTCTGTAAAGACGTCGCCTCTGGGACCTGCACACACCACTCTTATAAAGTATGACTCACAGAAAAGATGCAAACACACACACACACACACACACACACTCACACAAAAACAAAAAGCTGTCAGGCAGCTTTGATCATCATAGTTTGTTCAGCCAATAGCATCTCTGTGGAACCATTAAAAACATATCAATTTTGACTGATCATCCGATGAGATTGCGGCGATCCCTGCTTTCCAGCATCTCTGGATGTTTTTCCTCTCATCTCATCCTAATTTCAAAATCTGAGCCACTTAAAATAGTGCTCTTTCTCCATCATTCCAGGACGTCTTTTTTTTTTTCATTGCATATTAAAAAAAAGTGTATCCTTGCATTTTTTTAAAACCTTTTTTAAAGCACAATATAAGGAGAAGTGAGGGATTTTTTTCAGCCTGTAATCCACATGCCTGCGTCGGGATCAGCTTTGAGACGCTCTGAAGGGAGCTTGGAGGAATGTGGTGCATTTCCTCCTTTCGTGCGCTCGGCTCGTTCGCTTGCTGCCAAGCTGTTGAACCATATCCCATACCGACTCCACATGATGCCTTTCCTCAGGGGAAGTTCACCATCAGAACCAGGGGATCAATAATTACACAAGCAAAAGTGCATGGTCCCAGAGGCAGCGTGTAAAATTAGGTGACTTAGAGGAGGGAGAATTCTGTAAAAACGCTCAACTGTGTAAACAATCAAATCAATGTACAATATGTGATCTGGAGAAATAGAAGTGGAAGATCGTAACATCTGGGAAAAAAATGAATCTGAATGTAAAGAAAAATCCAATTCATCAAAGAGAACATCACAGCTTGAATTTCATGACAGAAATGAAGCCACGTGAGATGCGTGTGAAAGAAAAATAACATGAAATCCTCTTTAAACATGAGGAAAATAACGTGAAATTCAAATATTTCCAACATTATTTGTAAAATATCGCAAAACTCAGACATCATGACAGAAAATCACATCTGAAAGACATGAAACCATGTGGCCTTGTGTATTGTGTAAGAAGAAGGGAAAAATGATAAAAAGCAATGCAATTATGTGAGAAAATATTAAGACGAATAAAAAAAAAACACTACATTGCCTGCATAGGAAAGAAAAGAAAAACACATTATCAAGATAATGTGAGAAAATTACATGTGATAAATATAGCCACATGATTTAAGTGTCAATTAACCTTGATTGGGAAAAAAATCGAATATATATAAAATAAATAGAAGATACAAATATTATAAATCGAATAAATAATTGTAATGTTTGAAAAAAAAGTCACATGTGGCCTGCAAAATTAATGTGTGTGTGTGTGTGTGTGTGTGTGTGTGTGTGTGTGTGTGTGTGTGTGTGTGTGTGTGTGTGGGTAAAAAATAATGATTGGAAATTAATTTAAACGTATGAGTAATCACATTTTTTAAAAAAAGACTCACAAGCTGCATGTGAAACAAAATATTTATGTGAAATTCGAATTCATTATGTTGGGAAAATAGTGTCTGGAAGAAATGAAACCACATGATTGAAATGTGAAAAAAAAATATAGAAGGCAATTTATTTGTGTGAGAAAAACCACGAGGCAAAAATAGAAACCATGTGTGAAAGTCAAATTTGTCGAATCATAGATATAAATGGAACCATGGAGAAAAATATTGTGTGAAAACCAATTTAATGTATGTAAATATATATATAGTTATATTTAGGGGATTAGGAATGAAAAATCAAATGAAAATTCAGTGTTTAGAGGTACAGTATTTATTATTAAATGGACAATTCTTTTGCACGAACACAAATCTTCTGTACAGGTCAGTGCTGCAGAGTCACAGTGTCTACAGTCTCACCATCTTATGTTAGCTGACCGTAAAAGAAATGTGTAAGAAAAAATGCAAAAGATTTATTATTAAAAGCTTTATTAGAGTGGGGGAAAAAATACATTTATTTAAGAAATTACTGGAGAAAATAATAAATCAAATTAATAAAAAACATAACATTCAAGCAGAACATCCAAAAATTCACATTGGAATCTGTTACTGACAGTAACGTTGGTAAAGGTTGTGTGACTATTCTGAAATAAGAGTCTTGTATTTTAATAAGTGCAGCAGGTGCTTTGCAGTACCTCTGCATAAAGATGGAGTGAATGACATGCTCATGTTATGATAGCAACAACCCAATCTCTATGATTTCATTATTATCATCTTTGTACTTCGAACCATGTGCCATTCCTTGTTGACGGAAACCAAACTCTTGTAGGAGGATCACTTTTTTTGTTCAGTCAAAATTATAAAGAAATTTATACTTGGTATGTTTTATTTCATTCATATTGGTGATTGTGAATGTCATGAACTTAGCCAAACTGTGAAATGGGAAATAATCCAGCTGTGTTTGTACTGTAAGGGATGTGCATTGCTTGGACTTGACCACCAGGTGGCCTGCAAATATCCAGCATGATGTGAGACAATTGTGGACATGGGATAAGTTATATGATGACCGAAGAGCATTGGTTCAGAGCTTCAGTTTATTGGAATTCTGCAAACCTCTTTATTTCTACTCAGTGATACTTATATCCCTAATTGATATGGGTTATTTCGCTGGCTTTATCATCATCATCATCATCATCATCATCATCATCATCATCAATGATACTGCTAATGTATTATCTACAATAACTAGTGTATAAATAAATTCTTACTTTTAAAGAGGAACGAGTTAATTATATATAACAAATATAAATATTGTGTGTATCAAGTATATCCAGGGCAAAAAAATATATACATGAATACACTGATAAGAAAGTGAGTCAGTTTCTTATGCTAATAAACCACTGAACTTCTTAAAGTTTTTTTTTCTTTATTGTTTTTTATTTGGTTAATGCTCACAGAAGGGACAATGCACCTGGATACATATACATGCACCCTATACATATACAGTACAGACCAAAAGTTTGGACACACCTTCTCATTCAAAGAGTTTTCTTTTTTTCATGACTATGAAAATTGTAGATTCACACTGAAGGCATCAGAACTATGAATTAACACATGTGGAATTATATATGGAATTATATACATAACAAAAAAGTGTGAAACAACTGAAAAATGTCATATTTTAGGTTCTTCAAAGTAGCCACCTTTTGCTTTGATTACTGCTTTGCACACTCTTGGCATTCTCTTGATGAGCTTCAAGAGGTAGTCACCTGAAATGGTCTTCCAACAGTCTTGAAGGAGTTCCCCGAGAGATGCTTGGCACTTGTTGGCCCTTTTGCCTTCACTCTGCGGTCCAGCTCACCCCTAAACCATCTCGATTGGGTTCAGGTCCGGTGACTGTGGAGGCCAGGTCATCTGGCGCAGCACCCCATCACTCTCCTTCTTGGTCAAATAGCCCTTGATGCCTTCAGTGTGACTCTACAATTTTCATAGTCATGAAAATAAAGAAAACTTTTGAATGAGAAGGTGTGTCCAAACTTTTGGTCTGTACTGTACATTAATGGATATATTCAGAAAATTTTAAAAGAAATACAGGGAGATGGTTACACATGCACAAGCTAAAGGTAAAATCACTCCAAATGACATTTAAATTATAATTGCATAACCTCCTGGGCAGGAAATGACCCTATTGGTGAAATATAACGCTTTAAAAAGGTCTTAACAGAAAATCATGATCAAGACTTAAATTGTAGATCTCTCTCTCTCTCTCTCTCTCTCTCTCTCTCTCTCTCTCTCTCTCTTTTAAAATCCTGCTTCTATTTCTAAGATTGTAATCAGACCCTTTATGAGCTACATCCACAGACTACATCTACATTACATCTGATCAAATGCACATTATCATCTTGTGCTTGTTACCATTATGAACAACAGCTATGCTAATTCCTTACCACTGCTTCTCAATCTCTACCCATATTGAGGCATCTGGAGATGTACCAGCTCCAGTTGATTCCACTTTGTAAAGATTTTAGACATTGGACTTTGAGGATAAACCACCTCTTAATCAACACTCAAACTAACATTCCACATATGCTGTTTCTCCATCATTCTCTGGCAAGGAGGAGTTGATGTTGAATTTATAATGATCTCAGATGTTGTCAGGGGCTCCTGGTTCCAAACTCCAACTGACTGTATAAGACGATAGAAAAGACAACACACTCTGGTGCTCATAATATTTCTCACTCTCCGGTGTTTGTAATTTTTATATGATTTATAATCACACATTGGTGTCACCAAAATGAGGATTGGTTTCATTTGCATCTGGCTCCTCTCAAGGTTTCTTCCTCATCCTATCTAAGGGAGTTTTTCCTGGCCACAGTCACCCCAGGCTTGCTCATTGGGGATAAATGCACACAAATATACATATATGTTTTTTTTCTATAATTCTTGCATTCGGTAAAGCTGCTTTAAATCCATGTCCACAGAAAGTGAATAAAAATGAATTGAATTAAAAATCTTCTTTTAAGGGAAAAAAAACCATCCTTTAAGATGTTTTTGGATTTTGTACACCCAGATTGTTGTGTTAGTTTGAATTTTATGAAGCAACACATTTTACATTACCATGGTTTTAGAACTTTGGATATACAGGTTGTGAGTTCAAATCCCAGCACCACCAAGCTGCCACTGTTATATATACAGTATATATATATATATATATATATATATATATATATATATATATATATATATATATATGTGTGTGTGTGTGTGTGTGTGTGTGTGTGTGTGTGTGTGTGTGTGTGTGTTTGAAAAGATGATAAATGCTGGATGCTGATGAGGGTGAAGATGGAAGGTACAGTGTTTAGTAGAAACTCTACAAGGTTAAAAGACTGAACGTTGGCGAAACTGATAATAATAATAGCGGATGTAAAAGTAAAGCGCAGGATGATAGATTTTTCTTCTCAATAAATAAATAAATAACTTTAATTAATAATTCTTGATTATGATTCAGTACCCTATTTAACTCTAAGTATAAATTAACAGTAAAGGACTTCCATAACATCATTTAGTTTTTTAATTTCCATTGCTTTTTCGTCAGTCTCTCTGAGTACCAAACAACTCCCTATAGGACATCATATCTTGGGTGTAGGGACACAAACACACACAAAAGTGTCATTTTCAAGGCATCATATCTGCTTCCAATTCCCCAGACACACACCCACAGAGCTGCATGCACATGTTGAAAGAGTTAAAGAGTCTCATTAACAGCTTGTAAAAATGTGACACAGTTAATTAGGGAGTACATCTCCTCTTTCTCCAATGCAACAATGAAGGACAGGCCCTGTTTCTAATCAGCATAAACGTCAGCAGTGAGATTCGCCTGGGTTTCATTCCACACAGATGGCTCCGAGTCATGTCCTCTTGGTCTCGATGTGCCACAGCGTACAGTTATAGCCTCAGTAATAGGTGCTTAAATGCAGAACTGTTTATTCAAATTGCAGTCCTGAGCAAATGTAGCAGATTATTGCAATTAATCCAATAATATTATTAACTAATGCACTTATTAACTAATATTGATATTAGTCCAAATCCATCCTCAAAGTTCTTGAGTTGCTTAGTAACTTTAGGATGTTCATGTGCAACCATCATCAGCTCAATCATCCTCATCCTCAACTTGGAGTGTCTCCAAGTGAAGAGAACTCCATCCAGGTGGGATGAATCAGGTGTATCTGAAGAGAAGAAAGGGACAGAATCATTTGTACCTCCGGAGCAGGTTTAACTTTCCTGCTCCTGGGAAAAGACATAGAGAAAGAGAGAGAGAGAAACAAGGATTATTAAGTCCTTATTGCTACAAAATAGTTAAAGACAATGTACAGAGTGATCAGGGTGTAAGTAAGGAATCCAGCCAGATGAGCTATGGCAGAGTAACTGAAAGGCAGAGCCAAAAGGTTAAACAGACATTTCTGGAATAAGACGGCCCACCACACCACCATCAACAAACCTGAATGAAAGTGTGAAAGTGTTTGTGCATCCAAACGTCACAGAACAAATGCATTATTCCCCATTCACCAGTGTATTTCTTTAGTTTTCTTCTGTGTTGATCTTCTGTGGAAAGGAAAAGCTCAGTGGTTAACAGTGGAAATCTGATCAGAAGGTAATGAGTTTAAATCCCAGCACCACCAAACTGTAATTGCAGGGCCCTAGAGCAAGATCCTTAACCCTCAACTGCTGACTAAGTACTTTAACTACCTTAATTACATGTTAGTACGTGTTTGTTAATTAATGTGTTAATTAACACTTTAGGTTAAGCTAAATGTAACTTCTATGAGAAAGAATATGAATTAAAAGTGCACCATTTAAAATACATTACAAACTCCATTGGATGGTGCTGAATTTTCCTATGGTATGGTACTTCACCCATGAGGACAATGGAGCAGTGCCTCAGAGCCCAGGTCACTGTAACCACTCACGGTGGGTAGATTTGATGAGAAAGGTATGAAAAATCAGGTGAAAACAGGTGTTTACTATTGTGCTTTTGTGCATTCGATGAGGAGGAAAATTGAGCACCAGTTAACGGTGTTCGTAATGTATTTTAAATAGTGCTTTTAATTCATATTCTTTCTCAAGTTAAAGAAAAGAAGTTTGGTCTCTGGTATGTACTTAAGTAAAAAGTATCCATTACTACTACCTGTTTTGGTGTCATATTGGTTCAATTCATTTTGTATAGCACTTTTAACAATAAATATTGTCACAAAGCAGCTTAACACAGATAATGTGGTAAAAAAAGAACGAATAAGATGTTCTTTATAAGTGAAAGTTTGTCCCTAATGAGCGAGCCGGTGGCGACTGTGGCGAGGAAAAACTCCCTGAGATGGCATAAGGAAGAAACCTTGAGAAGAACCAGACTCAAGTGTGAACCTCATCCTCATCTGGGTTGCACCGAATGTCCATTTATTACAGATAAACGACGTTGAGGTGTGCAGTGATGGTGATCAAATTCAAACTGTACTCCTGAGTCAGTGTAGCAGACTGTTGACATTAACTAGAGTTTAAATTCATCCTCAAAGCTCCTGTGTTACTCCGTAATTTCATGGATCCCAAGACCGTTGATTTGAAACCATTCCCAGCTGCATAGAGTGGCCTTCAATTGAAGAGAACAACATCCAGAGGCAGGGCGGGACAAAAATACTTCTTGTTGCCTTCTGCCTTCCTTGTTGTTAGCTTTGTAAACTAGCTGTGGTGCGTGATAGCCAGGAGATGATACGCTAGTGCTAGGTTGAAAAAGCTGCGCAATGACAATAAATAGGTTTGGAGGGTCTGAAAAACAGCATGCAGTGAGAAGAAAAAACAAGCCTGGATTAAAAATGTAAGAAGTAGAAAGTACAGATATCTGTGTAAAAAATGTAATAAGTGAAAGTAAAACGTTGGAAAATCTACTTAAGTACTTCCCATCTTTGTTTTTTGTGCTTTTTTTTTAGCATTTCATAAACAATGTAAATTAAAAAAAAAATCTAAAAGACTTAAGTATAGAAACAGTACAAATTAAATGGGAAGAAAACGTTAATGAAAGTACATCTAAGTACATAACACACAAGTAAAATAATACATGCTTTTATACATAGATTCATAAAAGGGAAAACTGTGTACAATGGGTGCTTTTATATTATATGTTACAAAAGAGACAAGTAGTACTGTATATTACTGAGCATTAATCTCAATTGGAAATGTGTAGTTTATGTTTGTATACCTCTGTATGTTTTATATTTATGTGCCTGTTCATATGTGCTTCTATATATAAAAACGTGGTCCTGTGAGACACAGCATTTCGTTCCTTCGTATTTCTCTGCATATGGTGGAATGACTATAAAGGTCAAATTGACCTTGAAAACTTGGGGTCAGGACAAAAATCAGTATGCTGAGGATATGGTGTACCCAATGAAACCCAACTCTCAATTCTACCAAACTTAAGGTATGGTGGTTAATTCTCTTTTAGTTTTATGCCATACTTTTTCATTCAATTCAATTTATTTATTTTTGTATAGCGCTTTTAACAATGAACATCGTCTCAAAGCAGCTTTACACAGACAATGTGGTGATTAAAAGTGAACATGTTCTTTATAAGTAAGTTTGTCCCTATGTTTTATACTAGTTTTATACTTTTAAAGGTCCTGGTGGGTAGTTGCTGTGTGATGAGGAAAGCTGATTGAGGGTGTGAACCGAAATGGACGAAAATAGGGTTTTTAATTAAAAAAATTATTTCAGGTGAAAAATGAACCAGTAGTAATAGTGCATACTATACACCAGGATACCAAGTGTTTGTCAGATTTTTATATAAAAATAAAAAAATGTTATCTGTAGATGAAACTCTGAGTTGAACTGAGTTAAGTTACAAAAGAATTTAATCACTTTAGCTTATGAATTTTGGGTAAAAAAAACACACACCCATGCTTTTTTATTATTAGTGAGAAGCTCACCAACTGACTGTGTAGACTAATGAATATTTTCTTTAAAAAATGCATGCTCTGTCAAATGCATGCTCTGCGCATTTTTGCTGATGTGATGTCACTAAAATAAATTTGAGTTTTAGTAATTTATCTTGGTTTTTCCTGGTTGGATGTTGGGTGCTGCAATTTATGGCCACTTGTTCAATTGCAGAATAAATATCAGCTGCAAATAATGGCCACTTCACCTGTACCAGGATACAGCAGTGTGAAAAGCACATTTGGCTCATGAGTTTCTGTCTGTAAAACATGCCACAGCTGTTCAAATATTGTGACTGTGGATGGAAGTCTGGCTGCACTGTGCAGACGTCCCGGTAATTACAGGCTCACGGTAGCTCCTGGATTTCACATGCACACGTGTACACTGATTTCGTTACCAAAAAAATAAATTATCGTAACGTTGTACGATAGTGCATCCACTTCCTGTTTATCTACTATAACATCAAATTCAATATTTAGGGAATCAAAAATAACTATCCAGGGATCAAAAATAACTATTCAGGGATCAATAATGATTTTAGATCATTCTAAAAGGGGTCCTTAACCCTCACACAATCATGGAAATGTAAATGGAGCCTTAAAGCAGGATGCTGAAAAGCATTAAAGAGGACCTGAAGACTTTGAGAAGTGTGAGATCTTACAGGTCAGATTCCAAAGGCTGACACGAACAGAATTAAACATGTAGCTGGCAATCATGGGGTAGTGACTTTACTGTAGTCATTTACATCATTTATAAAAGGGGAGAGAAGGCAGATAGTTATTTTCTAAAAACTAGCATTCCTATAGTTATGCAATGCCGGTATAAACATGTTGAAGCTGAGCTAAAAGCTATTTCTTTGCTCCATGTGCACATCTAAGAAAAAAAAAAAGGTTTAATAATAACTCGCCCGTGCATGTGTTGTTTTTGTCACATCAAGTGTGTTTGTTTTCTGCGCAGTACATTTACTTTTACAGCATTTGGCCAAATGCAAATCTGATTTAAATAGAATACAAAATGTACAATGAGAATGAAGTATACAAAATGCGAGCCCAAAATTTCCTTAAGCAAACAATTTCTCAAGTATTTATTTATTTGTTTTTTTAAGATGAACATTTTCTAATCTAATTTAAAAAGCTTTGAACTATAGTTATAATCGTCTTACATTTACAGCCCCAATTACAAAAATGTTAGGACGCTGTGTAAAATGTAAACAAAAAAAGAATGCAATGATTTGCAAATCTCAAAAATTCATATTCTATTAACAATAAAACAAATACATTTTGTATTTGATGGCTGCTACACGTTTCAAAAAAGTCTCCTGGGCACTTCAGTTGCTGAAGTTTTGGTATAGAGAAATGATATTCTACACAGTATGTGTCTGATAGAGGATTCTATCTGCTTAACAGTTCTTGGTGTCCTTCGTGGTGTTTTTCATTTCATGATGCGGCAAATGTTTTCAAGCGATAAAAAGGTCTAGACTGCAGACAGGCCAGTTCAACACCTGGACTCTTCTACTGCAAAGTCATGCTTTTGTAATAGCTGCTTTATGCACTTTATAATATGTAATTTTTTATGTTTGTGTCTTAATTCTGTGGGGAAAAATCCTAAAAAACACAAAAAAAAAACCCCTTCATATTCTGCATATGTGGATCCTATCTATAACAAAAAAAAGAGAAGAAATCCTCATCCAGGGCAGGAGGATCATCTGTGAAAACCCAGTGTTTTATCGGTTACAAACCTGCCCGAACCTGTGTCTCTCCTCCCTCTCATCATTCCACCTCCCCAACACACACGGCCGGGGGCGAATCATCAAACGGATGACTCTCGTGCCTGAGCAGGAAGGCCCTGTCTGGGTTGCACTCACACCTACACAGAGAGAATTCTGTGTATTGAGACATGTTAGAACAGATCAGCCTTTCAGAAAGAGCCTGGCCGGCCCTGTGAGCATGTGTGTGTGAGTGTATGCTTTTACCTCACTTTTGTTTACCCCTCAGCACGTGTGTGTGTGTGTATGAGCAAAGCTTTGCCAGGACTGTAGCTGCCCTTGGGTCTGAATCTGCCACGTCAGTTGACCATCTCTACTCGGCTGACCTGGGAGAAAGAAAAGCTGCACAAACCCTGTGTGTTTGTACGTGTGTGTGTGTGTGTGTGTGTGTGTGTGTGGACTCCTAGCCTGCGTAGTCAGTAGGAACTGGAATAAAGAGGTCTCCTTTCTTCGAAAGAACTGGCCCGGGATCAGAGTGAAGACAATTTTCTCTGAAGGAGTTTCTTTCTGGAGGTTGTTCTCACTTATTCACCCTTCATGCATGTGGTTTGGATTCAGCAAAGATGAGTGACTTTCTCTACCGAGGCAGGTGAGGCGTACAGCAATCTGAACACAATTTGAAAAAGAAAAAATTCCTGTGAGAACTAGAGAGAGAGAGAGAGAGAGAGAGAGAGAGAGAGAGAGAGAGAAAGAGAGAGAGAGAGTTGTTGTGATGTTGGTTTTGATTGCTGTCATGTCGGTTTGGAACAGTGAATTACAGAATTATAATACAGGTGTTGCCTTAGCTGTATGAAAATGTGCCTTAAAAGCTTCACCCTGAACTCTGAAATCACTTACTGAAGTATTTGCTGTAAGAGATAATGGCACATTTGCTTAATACACACACACACACACACACACACACACACACACACACACACACACACACACACAGTGATGACAAAATGCTGTGAGTTTTCACATATCAGTGTGATAGCATCGTTTGTGAAATTGCCTGTTGCCTGTTATAACTTTGAAAAACAATATAATTTGTTTTATTTCACAGGGTTCATGATATGTTTTATTTATTTATGAGTAGCAGGTGTTCTGTATAGTTTTGGTCACCTGAAATGTTTTCTAATGATTATTTTTGAAAGATCTGGTGATAAAGTATCTACACAAAGGTTGCCCCTAACACACACATGCTGACTAACACCTAAAAGGGTGGATCAGCAGACATGCTGGGACAACTGACACACTCTGTCAGCTGTTGATGGGAGACCATCTGCTCCTTCACTCGTTTTCATTACAGCAATGTCCCTGTGCTTTGAAGAGACTATTTAGAAGCCCTAAAGCTTGTAGAGCTCTGAGGCGGACCATTCACACCTTTGGCTTTAATGTCTCAACTCTCAACACTTTGTGAATGGCATGATTAAAAGAAAAAGACAAGAGACCTTTATTGGGAGAATTAGCAAGTAGGTTGTTACAAGCAATGTATGTGAAACGATACGTATTAGTTCTGTATGTTACATTCTATATATTGGATAAATATGATGTGGATATGGACATTTTCCGGAGTTTTATTTGAACTTTTTTGAACTACACAAGGACATGTTCAGTTGCACTAATATACCTACGCAATGGTTCTGAATTCCGATGAACATCTTATTCCGCATTTAGTCTCCATTTGCAGTTACAATAACCTCCACTCTTCTGGGAAGATGTTCCACTAGAGGGTGGAAAACAAGGATGTTATTTAAGTCAGGTAGTGATGTAGGTGAGGTGAGGAGGCCTGGGGTGCAGTCAGCATTCACATTCATCTAAAAAGTGTTCAAAAGAGTTGGAGCTCTATAGCAGGAGATCCTCCACTCCAACCCACGTAAAGCAGATCTTAATGGAGCTGGCTTTGTGCACAGAGGCATTGTCATGCTGGAACAGGTTTGGGTCTCCTAGTTCAAGTGAAAGGAAATTTTCATTCTACTGCATCCAAAGACATTAATTACAAATGTGGTAACAATTTGGGGAAGAACCACATACAGCTGCCAGCATACAGTCAGATGTTGCAATATTTATGTCTATTTAGTGTACATAGTCATTCAACGAAAATAAAACATCTCTAGTCAGATGTTAATAGACCACGAGGCATGTGACATTCAGAAGCAAACTGTTAGGTGACTCATCTTCTCCATGGCGTTCTTCGCTTGCAACACACTGCTGTGTGTTCCGAGTTGCATGGAAATGTAAGCACATCAAAATCTCATATACATATGATTTCCACAAAACACGAGTTGTAATGTGACCAAAAAGGAAACAATGGAGATCCGAGATGCAATTTAGTGAAACTAATGCTACATTTGACTTAAGCTTATAACTTAACATTTTTTAACCTCTTCCTTTTAATTATACCACCCTCAGAGCTGTGTGGGTTGAGACAATAATGCAGAAAAAATATCTATTTTAGACATAATAATACGTTGAAGCTATAACACTGAGAAGGTGCAGTTGAAGTAAAAAAGTCAACACACCATCAGGTTGATGTGATGTAAAATATTAAACCCACTTCATTTTTTTTCAAGGAAAACTTTTCAGCTGGAAAAAAGAATCTATATACACACCTTAACGATCATATCACTTCTAATACAGCACTCAGTGCTTTTCAAATAAGAGCCTACCAATTCAGGACATGCAATTTTATTTGCTTGCAGAAATGCAACAGGTTTATTAAAAAGTGAAGGGATCTCCTGTACACATTCCTTTTCAAATCACATCACAGTATTTTGATAGGATTTTGAGCTCTTTGCAGTCCATGCATTTCACAGTGGTGTCCTACCTGAACCAATCCACCTCTTAATACCATCATTATGACACCACGGCTATAGAAAGCATCAATATTTTAGAGAAACGCAGTATAACAGAGCACTGCATCACAGACAGGAATCTCATTCAGTGAGAATGAATTACATCACTAAAGCAAGAAACCCAATGAACACAATTCAACAAGTCTAGTTTCACTGTGGCCACAGCTGCTCAGCCTGCATACACCTCTAGCAGAAGCATCAATATTAACCTCATAAAAGGTTTTCTGTGAAAATTTGTGCATTTTTCCGTACATTACAGTTTTTCTAAGGCTTTGAAAAAAAGGCAATTTTTGGTGCAAATTCTATGGAAAAGAAAATACAAATGTACAGTGCAATCTGGAAAGTATTCACAGTGCTTCACTTTTTCCACATTTTGTTATGTTACAGCCTTATTCCACAATGGATTAAATGTATTCTTTTCTTTAAAATTCTATAAACAATACCCCATAATGTCAACGTGAAAGAAGTTTGTTCAAAATCTTTGGAAATTTTGCAAAAAACCCAAGAAAAATCATATGTACATAAATATTTACAGTTTTTGCCATGATACTCAAAATTAAGCTCAGGTGCATCCTTTTTCCAGTGATTATCCTTGAGATGTTTCTACAACTTGAATGGAGTCCACCTGTGGTAAATTCAGTTGATTGGACTTGATGATATGGAAATTCACACACCTGTCTATATTAGTTAGCAGTGCATGTCTGAGCACAAACCAAGCCATGAAGTCCAAGGAATTGTCTGTAGACTCTGAGACAGGATTTATCGAGGCACAGATTTGAGGAAGGGTACAGAAGAATTTCAGCAACATTGAAGGTCTCAATTAGCACAGTGGCCTCCATCATTCCATAAATGGAAGAAGTTTTGAAACACCAGAACTCTTCCTAGAGCGGACACCCGGCCAAACTGATCTATCAGGGGAGAAGGGCCTTAGTCAGGGAGGTGACCAAGAACCCGATGGTCACTCTGAAACAGCTCCAGTGTTTTTCTGTAGAGAGAGAAGAATCTTTCAGAAGAACAACCATCTCTGCAGCACTCCACCAATCAAGGGATCACCAATCATCTGGATGGTAGAGTGGAGACTAGTCAGGATTGAGAGAAAGTTAAATGCAGCAATGTACAGTGATATCTTTGAGGAAAACCTGCTCCAGAGTGCGATAGACCTCAGACTGGGGTCTAAAACACAGCCAAGATAACAAAGAAGTGGCTACGGGACAACTCTGTGAATGTCCTTGAGTGGCCCAGCTAGAGCCCAGACTCGAACCTGATTGAACATCTCTGGAAAGATCTGAAAATGGCTGTGAAATTCGCTCCCCATCCAACCTGACGGAGCTTGCGAGGTTCTGCAATAGGTGTGCCAAGCTGGTAGCCTCAAACTCAAAAAGAGTTGAGGCTGTAATTGGTGCCATGGTGCTTCAACAAAGTATTGAATGTGAATATTTACATGATTTTATTTTTTAAATATAAATTTCTAAAGATTTCAAACAAACCACCTTCACGTTGTCATTGTGGTTTATTGTTTGTAAAATTCTGAGGAAAATAATAAATTTTATCCATTTTGGAATAAGGCTGTAACAACAAAATGTGGAAAAAGTGAAGTGCTGTGAATACTTTGAAGATGCACTGTATAAATGCTAAATGCAAAAAGCTTAACATTTGTTTTGAACTGTTTTGGAAGATCTTTTCTCTCGATGTCCAGTTTGTGAGCTCTGACTAGTGCGCTCTCTGACTGTCCAATCAAAAGACGTGGGAACGCCGACGGTGTCGCCAACTCGAAATAAGATTGGTTAAAGTAACAGCTTTAAGCAACACCTGCTTATTTCGACTTTGGCAACACTTGATGTAAAAGTGGAATTGTGATTAAAGAGAAACTCTAATAAACATAAACTACAGGAAAGAGTAAAATCGAGAAAAAAGCTATGAAATGTACACTTAAAATCTATTAAAACCTAGGTTCTCTAATCTTAAATAAAATTTTAGAACAACATATCTTCTTCTTCTTCTTCTTCTTTCGGCTGCTCCCATTAGGGGTCGCCACAGCGGATCATCCGTCTCCATACCACCCTGTCCTCTACATCTGCCTCTTTTACACCAACTACCTGCATGTCTTCCCTCACCACATCCATGAACCTCCTCCTTGGCCTTCCTCTTTTCCTCCTACCTGGTGGCTCCATCCTCAGCATTCTCCTACCAATATAATTCATGTCCCTCCTCTGCACATGTCCAAACCATCTCAATCTCGCCTCCCTCACCTTGTCACCAAAACATCCTACATGGGCTGTCCCTCTAATAAACTCATTTCTAATCTTGTCCATCCTCGTCACTCCTAACAAAAACCTTAACATCTTCATCTCTGCTACCTCCAGCTCCACCTCCTGTCTTCTACTCAATGCCACTGTCTCTAATCCATACAACATCTCAGGTCTCACCACAGTCCTATAAACTTTCCCTTTCATTCTTGCAGACACCCTTCTATCACAAATCACTCCTGTCACTCTTCTCCACCCACTCCACCCTGCCTGCACTCTTTTCTTTACTTCTCTAACACACTCTCCATTACTTTGCACTGTTGACCCCAGGTACCTGAGCATAGGCACTGATGACATTTATCATCATCCCTTCAACTTCCACCTTCACGATCATCACCCTATCAGAAACTCTCTTCACCTCCACTACACTCTTACTGTACTCTTCCTTCAGAATCACCCCTACACCATTTCTCTTTCCATCCACTCCATGATAAAACAGTTTAAACCCACCTCCAATGTTCCTGGCCTTACTCCCTTTCCACTTGGTCTCCTGAACACACAACATATCTACCTTTCTCCTCTCCATCATATGAGCTATCTCTCTCCCTTTCCCCGTCATAGTACCAACATTTAAAGTACCAACCCGAAACTCCACTCTCCTACACTGCTCCTTTCCCTGCTGTCTCTGTAGACATCTTCCTCCTCTCCTTTTCCTCCTTCAGCCAACAGTAGCCCAATTTCCACTGGTACCCTGTCGGCTAACGATACCTGTGGCGGTCGTTGTTAACCCGGGCCTCGACCGAGCCGGTATGAAATTCTCATTTGTGATCCGCATATTTGATTTGGCACGTTTTATGCTAAATGCCCTTCCTAACGCAACCCTCCCCATTTACCCGGGCTTGGGACCGGCACTAAGAGTGCATTGCCTTGTGCATCCATAATGGCTGGGTTTTTTAGAACAACATATAATTATCTAAATTTCACACCTGAGCAGTTGAGGCCCAGCAGTAGCAACTAGGTTGTGTTGGGATTTTGCATAATCCCTGAGCTACCAACATTAATTATCCTATATATGTTCCCTATGTAGCCACCCTATAGTCCAGAGATGTAAATATATGAGATTGTTTTTGCCGACTTGGAATGGACAGCCCTTGTTAGATATTACTGCATTCATTGAATATTGTTTTAAGTCTACTTGATATGTTTCATCAATTGGTGAGGGACGTCCTCATGTCAGTGTGACACCCCATTTTCTCCACTTGTTGATTATAATCTTTACAGTGTTCCATGGTACAGTTTTGAGAATCCTCTTCTGCTCCTTTTACATTTCGACAGTGGGATTCTGTATATCCATCATTTTCCTTGATGCAGGCCATGGCTTGAGCCGTCAGATCAAACCCTCAAGAACTTAAGACAGAAACATCAGTTCTTTTTTTGGGTTTGACCAGAAGCAGTAACTTCACCTTCTCTGTTAATGCATGATGAGTTTGACATGCTTTTGTCTGCGGTTGTGACAGATAACGTGCTCTGTTTGTAAAAAAAAAAACTACAATCACTTCTGGTCTGAACAGTAGTTAGGCTGTGTAAACTATATTTAAAGCTAGGGTTTTATTGATTTGTTTATTGGTTTTAAAAAAATCAATTAAGTCAGATCTAACCAAAGTCAGATCTAAACAAGTGAAATGAGCCATGTTTCTCCTCAGCCAGTCAGTGACAAAAACTTGCAGACGAGATAGGAGATGACTTAACCTCAAATGGAACAAGAATGCCTTTTAATATGAACAACATTCAGCAATGAAAAGAATATCTGTCAATAGTCTGTAAAGGAATGCAGAGATGTACACCGTGATGGATTTGAATGAAACAGATAATGCATCCAAGAAAATAGAAATACAGATATGAACAACAGGCAATGTATTTATTTATTTATTTATTTTATTATTTATTTATTTATTTATTTAAAGAAAGAAAGAAAGAAAGAAAGAAAGAAAGAAAGAAAGAAAGAAAGAAAGAAAGAAAGAACGGAAGAAAGAAAGAAATTTTGCAAGAAACCCAAAAGACAAAACAAACACATGGGTTGGCAGGTTTTTCACACATTCCTATCCCAGCAACTGTGTCTCAAAACACCATGCAAGAATTAGAAATTTAGAAAAGGTAGAAAGATTTTTGTTCTTGTGTCAGTCTTTCTATGAGGAAAAAATAAGAAAAATATTTAAGAAAAAGAGGGGGAAAAAAAGAAAGAAATGCATGTCTGCAATAAATTTGTACTGCACTCGCTGTACTTGAGAAATTTGTAATTTATTCAGAAACTAATCAGAAAAAAAATAATACCAAACTCTTGCTGTAATTTTTGTTGTCCACTTGTACCATGTCTACTTATCCACTGCTCTTCTTGCTGATCTTAACTGATTCGTACTTCTCTGGAACTAGTGTGATGCTCATTTCTTTGTTTTGAATGTCTTGTTGGCTTGGGAGTGAGAAAATATTAGTTGTGACTCAATTGATAATATTAGAGGTTAGGTACATGTCAGAACATGTTTACAGGGTTTAGAAACATAGCATTCCAGATACTGTTCTCTTAGTAATTTATTACTTGTTAAACTTTCACAGTACAGAGCCTCAGAGTTGAAACTCAGGAGTGTCTGCATACACCAACCAGGTATTACTTTATGGTCACCAATCAGGCATCAGGCATTACATTATGATCACCTGCCTAATATTGTGTTCCCCTCTTGCTTCCAAAACACTCCTGACCCATCGAGCATTAACATCATGAACTTCTTCAGCAGTTTGAGCTACAGGAGCTTGTCTGTTAGATCGGACCACACGGTCCAGCCCCAACGTGCATCAATGAGCCTCGTCCATGTCCATGACCATGACCATGACACATGACCATGTCGCCGGTTCACCACTGTTCCTTCCTTGGAGCACTTTTGATAGACACTGACCACTGCAGACCGGGAACATCCCACAAGAGCTGCAGTTTTGGAGATGCTCTGACCCAGCCCACTTTAATTACAGAATGTTCACTTGCTGCCTAATAAATATATCCACCCACTAACAGGTGCCATGATGAAGAGATAGTCAGTGTTACTTACTCACGGTCACTCACTTAATCAAAGTCACTCACTTGGTAAACACGACTTATTAGCGTAAGACTGGCTAATAGGTCTGCAGTATAAATAGATAAAAGGTCAAATATTTTACTATACAGATAAAGTAACAGTGCTCTAATGCCCTAATTATATACAAGAGAACAGTATAATTATTTACATTTTTATGAGAAGCCCATAATGCACCTACTGATAGACTTCTAAAAGATTTATATGAACGAGCTTCTTTTCAGGTGTATGCAAAAGTATGTGGACGCCTATATGTGGTTCTTTCCCATATTGTTGCCACAAAGATTGAAGCACACACGTATATAGGATGTCTTTGTATTCTGTAGATAGATAGATAAACTTTAATGATCCCGAAGGAAATTCCAAGCATTACAATTTCCCCTTCACTGGAAATAAAAGGGCCAAAACCTGTTCCAGCATGACGATGTCCTGCACAATTGAAGATGTGGTGTTGGAGTGGAGGAATGCCAGTGTCCTGCACAGAGGCTTGAACTGAGCACTAAATGAACCCCAGACCTCTTCACCAATATCATGTGCCTGAATGATCACAAATTCCAAACAGACACACTCCAAAATCTCGTGAAAATGCCTTCCCAGATGAGTGAAGCTTATTATAACAGCAAAAAAATAAATGACCAATGCAAAGTTTAACAAGCACATATTCACAGAATTTTGTCAATAGACTGTACAGTATATTTTAGGGTTTCGACCTCCATAACTAAGGCCAATATGATTTGCATATTGATGCATAGCCAATGATACAATACATCAAAGAAACATATATGCGATCTGACACAAATTAGCCCGTATTCCCGATGCAGTGCAATACGTTGCAATGGATAAAATATGATGCTCTGCCATTCAATATGGTACAGATAGTTTACTTTTATTTCTTTGATTTGATGCCTTTTGACTTCTAACGTATGGCCCGTTTATAAACAGGCCCTTGTAGTGCAAAAAAAACGAAAGAAAAACGATTAATTAAAACCAGATGTTTTGTTCCTGTTCTGTCTCCAGGAAGACGCAGCTCTGCCTCTGCCACGTTAATCTGTATTCTATGTGACTCTCAGGACACGTCTCGGTCTCCGTAGTGTTGTGATGCCTCATATTCAGAGAACGCATTTGAGAAACATGTTAGCAAGGAGAAATCATTCTACGTATAAAATATTGGTCACAAATTATTAGTCACTTTTTAAATAACAATTTGCTAATAATTATATTAAAATACCAGTTTTTACCTAAAATACAATATGCCAACTTTATATGATGCACACTTAAGTGCACACCTCACATTTTATTTTACACACCCAACCAATTAAGTTTTTAAGGGACAATACTATAGAAATAAAACTTGGATATATATTTTAGAGTAGTTAATGTGCAGCGTGTATAGCAGTACAGATTTACTGTCCTCTGAAAAAAACTCAACATACAGCCATTATTGTCCAAATATCTGGCAACAAAAGTCCAAACTGTGTCCAAATTGTCAATATTATGTATGAGCACAATTGTTATGTAGCACTGCCTTAATCTTGGGCATGAAATTCACCAGAGCCGCACAGGTTGTTGCTGGGATCCTCTTCCACTCCTCCATAATGACATCACGGAGCTGCTGGATGTTAGACACATGGTGCTTCTCCACCTTCTGCTTGAGGATGTTCCACAGGTGCTTAATAGGGTTCAGGTCTGGAGACATACTTGGCCACTCCATCACCTTCATCTTCAGCTTCCTCAGCAAGGCAGTTGAGGACAGTAAATCTGTACTGCTATACAAGCTGCACATTGACTACTCTAAAATATATGCAAGTTTTATTTCTATAGATTTGTCCCTTAAGAACATATAATAAAATGGTTGCTGAAATGTGAGGGATGTGAGATACTGTCTATCTATCTATCTATCTATCTATCTATCTATCTATCTATCTATCTATCTATCTATCTATCTATATATCTCTCTCTCTCTCTCTCTCTCTCTCTCTCTCTCTCTCTCTCTCTCTCGCTCTCTCTCTCTCTCTCTCTCTCTCTCTCTCTCTCTCTATATATATATATATATATATATATATATATATATATATATATATATAGATATATAGATATATAGATATATATATAGATTGAAGAATAGAAGAAGAAGAGCAGAGAGTAATAAGAGATAATCCAGAAGCTCTAAACAAAAAATTATACAATGTTAAAAAGAAACAATGCCTTTTTTTTCAGACACTACAACGTGAATCGAGAAGCCGTTTCTAAGAGCAGAACTCACATGACTGGTGAGTCTTCGCTCCTATTGATTTCTCTATTCACATTGCACTTCACTTCTACCTCACATCTTTCAGCATGACACTCCTTTCTAGGAATGAGCTGATGGTATTTCACATCTACACGTTTCTTCTACTTAGCCATCTTAGCACCCAGTCACTTGTCCTGAAGCTCTCTCTATCTTTCTCTCTTTCTCCTGCTCACACACTCCCCCACTCTCACCTCATTTTTACACCACCTCACATTCCTCCCCTTGCACTGTGTTTATGTCAGAATGTGTTGTGTATTTTTGTTAATAAGCTCCTGATGCTAATGGTTAAGGGTTGTGTGAAAATTCTCCTAAATAACACTCATTAATACAGTCACTTTTCTGGACTGACACTCTGCAGCCATTCGTTACCTTGCTGGAGCTCTAGGCTCACTTCCAATACACATCACTGGCACATATTGAGAAAACAGACTTTAATAAGTTGTAATGAGCTCTGTGCATGGGTATTTTTTTTTTAAGAACCGTAAGAAGTCACGGCTCTGCCAATACTGCTGTGATTATACACCCATAAGCCTCCTTCTTTTTTAGGAAAAAAAACACATTAGTGTAGCCCATTGAAGCCCTTCCTGGAACTTTTTTTATGGTTTGGCATTATGTAGCTGCATACTCCTGGTTAAGTTTATAGATGTGTGTTTAAGAGACAAGCTGGCTTTTGTCCTGTTGTATCACTGTGTAGAGGAATCTGAAATTAATTCAAATGTTCACTGGGGTGCCGTCTGATACGTGCACCAGTAATCCACTGGATCGTCACTAAATACACTGTTGTTGCATCTACATCCTCTTAAACGTGCTTTTGTTAATTTTATTGCATTAATGAAGGCAAATAGAATCATGTAGATTCAGATATATTGCCAGAGCAGGTACAGTGAGTGATGGCTGTTAGCATGCTAGTCACCAGGATAATCCTTTTAAATTTTGTTTGTGGTTGATGAGTCAGAATTATGGCCTGAATTAGATTACCCATCAGCCACTGCACATCACTTGATCCCAGCACTCACTATGATTGTCAATCTCAATCATTTTAAGAGTTAATTACTTTTTGCACTTTTCAATTGCACCTGCCATGTCTTCTATTACATAACAAAACGCCCCATTGTGAACAAAAATAAAAGAGTAAAGTACTTAAAAAATATATATATTAACCCTAAGCAAAATAATTCTCAGATATAGATCTTCAAAGATACTGCGATCAAATGTATAACAAATATGCAGAAATTATGAAGTTGAATAAAGTATGGAAATATGTTTCCTGCACAGATTTTTCCAATGATGAAACTGAGAAAGGTCCCCCGCTGCAGACCCACAGCCTCAGAGAGTTTGAGAAGGTAGGTTCTTGTTACTGTCTTTCTGACCTTCTCCATACCGGCTTAGGGGGGGAAAATGGTCAGTTTTTCCACAATGCTGTTATACAATGGTATAATTTGAGCATGTAAAAAGATATATATACACATATATATCGGTATATGAGTACCAGTATATGAGTGGAAATCATACTTCATTAAAAGTATAGATACCTTACTGCAAATCTTTGCCCATTACAAGTTAAATGGCACCAATTCCAATATGACTTGAGTAAAAGCTTTATCTGATTTGAACACTTCTTGAGCATTTGACTTATATTGATGGCTCAGAGATGCACTAGTCGTCAACATCAAGGCACATGTTAGTGAAAAGCCAAAACCAGTTGATTTGTGAGGGTTTTATTTCCTAAAATACAAATCAGATTGTACACCTGAACACACACACACACACACACACACACACACACACACACACACACACACACACACAACACAACAAAGATTAAACAAGTCAGTCAAAAACAAAGACAAAGTAATAAAGCAAATTTCAATCTTCAAATAATAAAGATAATAATTACATTGTCATGTCATAAAGTAGAAAATCTATTAGTATTTATTGGAAAAATAAATTGATAAATTAAATCTTTTGGATAAATTAAAAGCAAATATTAAGTGCTGACTGACTGCAAAATGTAATGTAATGGTCGTTGTCAATTAAAATATTGTGGAGTGGAAAAGTACATCTATTGAATTAGAAATGTAGTTGCGTAAAGAAATTAAAAGAAAGTAGCCAATAAAGTTACTTAAGTACAGTATCGGAGTACATTTTACATTTACTCAAATACTTTACACCACTGTGTGTGTGTGTGTGTGTGTGTGTGTGTGTGTGTATAGAGAGAGAGAGAAGAGAGAGAGAAAGGCTCTAAAACATCAACACCACCACCTCTATCATTAGGATTATTTAGGATGCAACTTTCTCCAAGTAATTTTTTTTTTAAAAGACATGTTGAAAAAAATCAGCTGTAAGCACTGGTGAGATCTTTCCAATCATGTCACTTCTGCTCAAGCTCAGCTCTACAGTGACAGATTGCTGGAAAACCTTCTCGGCTCTCCCCACAAATGCACTGATCCAAACGGGTCTGATTTGCTCAGGCCTTCACAGCTGGATCATGTGGGACGCACAGCTGGGTTCTAAGAGATGTCTCATGAACCCAGCGAGCTCAGCCAGCTCTAATGCACTGAACACATGACTGGATCTGCATGCAGAAAGTCTTCTGGGAAGAGAGCCAGTGTATTATGGTTATGATAGAACTTCAGTGGTGCTCTCTTCGATTGCTGGAGGCCTTGGTGCAAGAGTTGGGGAATGTTTTTTTCTTGGGACAGGGGCGACCGAGTGTGCATGTGTATGTGATTTTCTTTTCTTTTCTTTTCTTTTCTTTTCTTTTCTTTTCTTTTCTTTTCTTTTCTTTTCTTTTCTTTTCTTTTCTTTTCTTTTCTTTGTACTGTTTTCATGACTTGGAAAATATACATTATGTATATACAAAAGTATTGGGACACCTGACTTTTTCAGCAATATGTGGTTCTTACAACATTACAAAACTGGAGAAACATAATTATATAGCATGAAATATTCCCTTCACATGAGCTAAGAGACCCAAACCTGTTCCAGCATGGCAATGCCTCTGTGCACAAAGCGAGCTCTATGAAGATATGCTTTCCATTGGTCAGAGTAGAAGATCTCCTGCTTAGAGCTTCAACCCTATTGAACACATTTGGGATTAATTGGAAGGGCATCCCAGGCCTTTTTACCTCACCTACATCAGTACCTGACTTTACTAACAGTCTTAGTGAAAGAGCACAAATCTTCACAAAATCTAGTGGAACATCTTCCCAGAAGAGTGGAGGATCTTATAACATCAAATGAGGACTACATGTGGAATGGGATGTTCAGAAAACACATATATTGTGTATTGTATATAGTAGTTTGGGTGCTATCTGTGCAGAAAACAAGAACTTTCATGGATTTGTTTGACATCTGTTTAAAGCAACTAAATGCCTTCTGTTGAGTCTTCTGGTGGTTTTGAAACATTTTCATACTGTGTAGTTTTATAACACGCTAAACACACACATGCACACATACAAAGCAGAGGTTTATATTATGAAAAGAAAATACAATGTGTGTGTGTGTGTGTGTGTGTGTGTGTGTGTGTGTGTGTGTGTGTCTCATGCACGATTTTGTCGTGCTGGATGATCGAGAGGAATTTAGATTTGGCTTGAGCTAATGTGACACATTCGGTCTGTAACCTACTGTCTACGGATCTGTCAGTGTAAAGAGGCAATCTTTTCCCCGGCTCGCTCAAAAGAAACACGATCTTGCCAAAATACAATTTGTATATGTCAAACATCTCTGTGGTGTTATGGAGAACTAGTGGAGGAAAAAAAAAAAAAAGAAAAATTTCCAAAGTCAAAATACGCTTTTTCAAATACCACATATTTCTGTGTTGTTTAAAAAAAGAAGAAAAGGAGAAATAAAAGCACATGGAAAGCATAAGGGCACCTACGAAAACACGTTGGAGCTGGAGAAGGTTCGTGTAGAATCCGGTCTATTAAAACCTTGGGACAAATTAGAGTTGCTAATCTGTTATTTTGCCCTTATTACAAAGGTTTGCCAGGAAGCATGAATTCTTTGACAGGCCCTGTCAGGAGCAGATTATTGCCTGCTTTCGCGGCCTGGCCGTGAACCTTTTGGCGTCGAGCTGTTCGCAATCAGCGCGGATTTCGGTTTACAGACCGAAAAGCGAAAATTGCTTTGATTTCCGGGTTGTATCTTTCTCTCAGGGTTTTTTTTTTTATTCGTTATTCATGTAAAATCCGGTACATGAGCAGGTATATGAGCATGGCAGCAGGTGTGATTTTTTTTCTAGCGTCTAACATAAACCTTTTAGGCACACCAAGAGGTCTCATTATAAATGTTTAGGATTAAATGCATTTTTGATGCTTTGTGTATTTCCGAATGGTGCTGTTTTGTGGATTCCCCAACCTTTTGGATCAAACCGATTGATCCATAGAGGACACACTGTAATAGCTAACATGTGGCCCTGTCTCTAGATTGTCCTCCTCCTCCTCCTCCTGAGCTTATACATATGGAAATCCTTCCATGCCCTCTAGCTTTTTTTTTTGGCCTTTCAACCATTACATTCTCTTTCCTCCGGCTTCCTTCAAATTCGGCCGGATTGCTGGGTTATTATTCTCTGACATGAACGTGATACCTGATACGCTTGGTCTAAATTGCCTTCGTTTCCAATATCGCACCGAACCAGCAACGGCACAAAAGGGGGTCGGGGAAGGCCAGACATAGAAGGACATTGTGTGTGTGTGTGTGTGTGTGTGTGTGTGTGTGTGTGTGTGTGTGTGTGCGTTTTAATATATATGAAGAAACATTGTGTCATGAGTAGATGGTGGACACACAACAGGCTATAAGATCTATCAGTGTTCTGGGTTACAGCATGTCGCGATTCTTTCTCTTGTCCCTCTTGTACTTATATCATTAAGACGGAGGGAGAGAGTACGAACAGACTGCCTAACTGAAGCCAGGGATGTGCAGTAAATCTGTAGCCTTCATCAAAGAGGTCAGAGCCACCATGCAGAGAAAATTATGGAGACAGTCATGGTTGATAATGATAATATAGTGTTCGAAGATAATCCGGCGTACAGTAGACGCTGTGTTTTCGTTCTCTGTAAAACACAGGCCACTTTTCTGGGCTCTACGATCGAACCAGTTCAGGTGAATTCATAGCAGTGTAAAGGGATCTTATTTGTTTTTTTAATTCATTTTGAGACGTATAAATACGTTAATAAGGGTCGTGAGCATATACATTCAGAGCCAGCTGTGCGAATGTGTGCATGTGTGTGTGTGTGTGTGTGTGTGTGTGTGTGTGTGTGTGTGTGTGTGCGTTTGAATTAATAAGCTGTTCTCTGTCTGTTTTTTAACTTTCAACTTTTTTTTTTTACATTATTACTCTCTAAAGGCCATATGGAAATAATTATAAATAAAAAATGGAACAGAGCGGGAAAGAAAAAAAAAGAGATTTCTTTATGAATCGCTCCGGCTCTCAGCAATTACAGTACGGTAAAACGCAGACGTTTACCGAGGTCGAAGAGCCGACAAAACCAACCTCATACATTGTAGAATACATTTTACCGCCGAGCAGCCAATATTGTGTAGCAAGAGCAAAGTAATAATACGCAGAAAGTATTCAAACTCTGATTTAACGAGACCTCGGATGACAAACGGGCCGCGGTCAAATTCCCGAGCGACAGCGAGATCGGCCGCTGGTCTTTTCCTCAATTGGAAACGCCACTAAATCATGGGGCAAACTGCTTTTAATTAAACCTAAGCTGTCTCTCTGACGTGCCAGTTTGCTTCCATCGACGCTCTGAGTCACTGCAGACACAACTCCTTCTTTTACAGCGTTCACACGCTAATCTGTCAGTCTGAACGTCTTGTTCCACTACATCACTCACTTTTCCTTGTCCTAATGATTTCCCAAATACATATTTGGGAGGAATATTTTACCCCAACGAATGCTCACATACCATGTAACATAGTGGGCAGATCTTAGTGGGCATGATCGGATTAGCATGCTAATCAGGGGGCCCTGCTCATTTATACTAATTGGTAGTATTCCTATTTATTTGTTTATTTCATTTTCTTTTTTTGATGAGGTAATTCTTTTAAGCCCATAATTGCAAGCATGATGAAGCAAAAAAAAAAAAAAAACCCAAAACACCAGGTTAACAGATTGTATGTTTTCACAATGACTCACTTTTGTCTCGAATCGAAGTTCACGGCTCGTAAATCTTTTTTCCGATGGGGCCGTATGGCTTCTCTTTCCGCAACACAGAAATATGTGCTGTATTAAGCTCTTTCGGTTCTGAACAAATCTCTTTATGCCGGACTGTCAAGACGACAGCTTTGAACTCGGAAAAAAAGCTGACTCGTGACATGGCAGGTGTGTGTGTGTGTCTGTTTGTTTTTTCATGAGCCTGAGATAAAATGCTAAAATGATCTAAGCTGAATACAAGAATAATGTTATCATGTGTCATTTTTCAGGCAGCTGTGAGAGTTAGGACTCAATGTTTGGATCACGATTTTTTATGGTTTTCACCAAATCCATTCTTTTTCTGTGTATTTCTGGTTTGCATTACATTCACATTCTCATTTGTTCATACATTGTGACAGATTAAGAGATCTGATGGTGGTATTGGAGCAGCTGATTTCGTTTCCACAGCGATGTGATTAAATGTAGGAAGTGGAGCACTACACTAGGTGTAGGTTTTTTAGATACTGTTATGATCAGGTTGTAATACATGTGACTCCATATAAGGCAGGTGAACACCAGGAAGTTGAAAAGAATGCAAGCAATTATACACTATATAACTCAAAGTATTTGAATTTTTGACCATCACATCCATATGTGATTCTTCACCAAACTGTTACGATGAACACGATTGTATAGAGCTGAGATCCTCCACCATTGGTATTCAACCCAGTACCAGGCTTTGAAAGAGTTTCTACCAGGTCGCAAGGACGTTCTTGGGAAAATGCATGTAGATAAATTTACATACGGTGCGATATCACATACAAAACACACAAAAATATTTTCTAAATGAAACTGGTGTAAGAAATGTTCTAGATCCATGGTATAGGATGACTTTGTTTGCCTTTGCATTGTAACTAAGGGGTTCAATCCTGTTCCAGCATGACAATGCTCCTTTACACAAAGCAAGCTTCATTAAAATATGGTGTTTTAAGGTTGAAGTGGAAGTACGTAAGTGTCCTGCAAAGAGCTGTGACCACCTCAACCCCACCGAACACTTCTCAAAAATATCAGCACCTGATCTCATTCTAGCTGAATGATCACTAAAGTCTTTCCTTATTATAACTGGAAAAAAGGGAATCAATCTGGAAGTATCAGAAAATTTGGATCATATAGTGTATCTCAGTTAAATTAGTCTAATTTTAGTAGACTTTGCAACAATATGACAAAATACATAAATCAGTCATTCAATTAGGATTCAGTCATTACAGTATATCGCTTCTCTAATTCCATTACTGTAAAGTCTTTTTTTGCTATTTGTTTCATATCTGTGTTTTTATTTCATAGTGTCTTTTTCAAATTTTTTTCTCTCACAGTTCACCAGCAGGTAACAATACCGATTTACTGGGCGACGTTCCTGTCCCCAGGAGATGTTTATTGCATGTGAGATCATGTTTTGGGGAACTCAGCCTAGTCTGGCGAGATTCGAGCCCTGGGTCCACGAGTGGCAGTAATCCGATTTTTGAAAAAGCTTCTCGTCTACTTTAACGACCACACTCGAGTGGTCGCTGCTCACTCCCGTGAAAGCGCTCCGGCTGCGTATGAAACACAAGAACTGAACCATCAAACCCTTGTTAAATTGCTTAAGCCTGGTGCAAATTAGAGTACAGTGGGGTAAAAAGCCTTATTATGTGTCGTGGCAGGTACTGCAGGCCCGTGAGGACCGGCCTGGCTAGCGGTGTTTGTAAATAGTGCTGCAATTATCAGTAATGCGCCGCTAATAAGAACCAGACACAAGCTTATTTAATTTGTCAGGAAGGGTAAGATTAAGCAAAGTGATGGCCGTCCTCTGCCAGGACTGTTAGGATGTGGGCCTGTGAATTCAACGCCAGCACATTCGCGTTGCTCTTATGGCTGGGTTATTAAACTATAACCAGGCACTTAGCCAATCAGGAAATGCCGGCAGGCCGACACACTCCGGCTAATCACATTTCAGATGGAGAATTTTCCAAAACTCCAGACTGGAATTATGGCACACCGCTGGCTCGCAATAAATCAAATCAAGGTTGCTTTGTTTCCAACCAGAACATAACGCTATAATGTGTCTTGTAAAATCCCCCAAAAACAATTGTTTTTACTATAATGTATCCCGACTCCAAATTAGTTCCAAAGTTGACACGAGTCTTGTTTCCACTTAAACGGTGAATCAGTAAATAAACACATTTAAATTCAGGCTTTAGAATGTGTAAATACTTATAATAGAAATAGTATATAATACTACATAGTGTAGTATACATATACTGTAGTGTAGTGTACAGTGAAAAAGAACTCTCATCAAATTGATTGTAATATATACTGTATTATATTATATTATATTATTATTAGTATTATTATTATTATTATTAGTAGTAGTAGTAGTATTATAATCTGTTCAAAAGGCCTGTTTTTCTTTCAATCTACATGCCTTTCATCTATTTCAAACCATATAATCTTGTGCTTGTTTTAGGTTTTGCATCTTCGCATAATGATAATATTTTTGTAATTAGGGAGTCCTTGTTTGATTTATGAGCAGAACTAGCATTAATAATCAGTAGTAATGCACACGTCATGACGCACTGAGAGTAATATGTGTGTGAGTATACAGACCGAATAAAGATAATCAGTGCAATATAATTGACAGATTGACATTGGCTCTATGAAAAATCCAACAGATTTGCCTTCCGAACCTGTGTCGCCTGTTACTCTAGCACCCTCGTCTGGATTTACTCTTCCTGTGCAACAGAATTTCACCTCAAGCAGTCATCAGTTTGTCCCAGTGCCATGCATAATTACATATAAACTGCAGATGAACCATGATGAGCCATTAAAGCAAAGAGAACAGAACAGAACAGAACAGGATGCAGCAGTTCTGTGAGACATGTGAGGTGTGTGCTGGAGTCTTACAGGACAGTCAGGACATTTGTCCGGGGCTGCATTCGTACGGCTTTGTTTTGAAACGTGTTCTGCCGTGGGCGATTCCTCTCCTGTTTAAAGAGTAGAGCTTTTTGTTTCTGCATCCTGTTTGTTTAGCAGCTGCTCTCATGATCGTGACGACAAAGAGACCCTGGAAGACAGAGAAAGAGAGAGAGAAAGAGATGTGGCCATATCTTGTTTCATGTCTGTGTAAGACAAAAGTGCTGGTTGGGAGAGTTGGCAGTGGTTTTTGGTACTGGGGGAATTTGATCCCATAATTTAGACCCACCGTAAACACATTGAATTAAAAGCAGCTTCGGGGGTTTTGATGTGCGTCTAGGAACCTCAGCTTGTCCTTGGTTAAACAGAACTTTGCCTCTAACATGAAAAAATGCAGAGGCTCTGTTTATGGTTAGGTCTGGGAAAATGTTTCGCTGCAGTCGTTGAGCGCGCACACCGAGGTGAACAATGGTGCATATTAGTTTCATGTAATCCATGTTGGTTTATGTAAGTCGCGGCATGGACATTTTGAGCTTGGAAAATGCAATTACTGAGAAGTGACCTCACAGATTCGGATGATGGAGACACTCTGAACTTCATCTGTGATCATTTTATACCTTTGGTGGAGCTCTAGAAGACTTCGGGGTGGAGAAGGACTGCTACCTCTTTCACTCAGTGATTGGTTTACTCCACTGGATTTTTTTGTAACCGCAAAGCTTGCTGGAATAAACATGGCCTCCCATGGACACACTCATGCACACCTCTCATCCCATTTTTTTCCACTGAGGTCACTTCCTGCTTGGCAGACACTCAGAGCTAGCACCTTTGAATGTGTTCTGGTAGATGAGAGAGAGGGGGAGAGATGGAAACAGGGAGCACTGCGATTGAAAGCCAAGCCTCAGATGTCCTGCCAGTGGAGTAACAACTCCAAAAGCGTTCTCTCCTTTTTCCCATTGGTCCTCCTACAGTACATTCTCTCCCTAGAAAGCCTCTGATCACAGAATTTTATCTCTACCTCTGTTTCAAATGTGTTGGAAAGGATAAGAAAGCTAATGTAAAGCAGTAAGCCCAGCCAAGCCTAAATGATCATATGATGGAGTGACACAAGGCTCTTCTTCTGGAATCATTACTCATCACTGCAAAAATATATTTTATATAATGATAATGATTTGAAAAAAATTATAAAGAAGGAGTAAAAAAGGGACTAATTTCTTGTAGTTCACAGTGAGACACTGAAACAAAATGGCTGCTCATTGAATCAGTAAACAAACAAATAAACACTTCTTAGATGAGCTGAACTGTATATTAGCATATGCTAGTTCAATCTACAACACAGCCTCTTCAGGAAAATATATCATTCAGTGTTAGCTGTGTAGCTTGATGCTAATAAAATGCATCCATTTTCTTTTTCTGACTCACACCTCGATTGTATGCAGGTTGAAATCGAGGTACTGAGGTAAATCGAGTGCAGCATTCATATGCTGGTTATACTTCATACTATGGCGGTATTATAGTCTAAGAGGGAAAAGCCCAAGTATAAATTGTAGCCTCTCAGTGGGAGTATCAATCCTACAGGATGGATCTGAGCTATATAACCAGGCCATCTGTAACACAGTGTGCTCAGGGATGGTGGTAAAAATCTCACAAGGGTACTAGAACTGAAGCATCAGATCTTGAAGCAAGAGCTCACAGATCTGGCCATTGGGAGAGTTTTGGATGCTTAGGTTGCACCAAGCTGGACTGTGGATTTGCTTGAGGTTGTAAAGGGAGAAGAAAGGAGAAGCTGAATTAGAAGAAGAAGAAGAAGAAGAAGAAGAAGAAGAAGAAGAAGAAGAAGAAGAAGAAAACAGTGATGAGGGAGACAAATAATGGCTATTGTGCTGTGTTTGAGTACCAGATGTATGAAGCATTTCCGCTGAAGCTCTTCCAAGTCACTTTGGTGTGTCAGGTTTTTTTTTTTTATTCAGATAGTCTCCAACAACAGATTTTAAGACAGCCGTAAGTCCCCGGAGTGTGTCCACGCCTTCTCCGTGCAAACCTTCCCAAAACACACACATACACACACACACACGCACACACACGCACACACGCGCACACGCGCACACACACACATGTATACACAGACGCTTGACTCCGACACTGCAGGAACAAGGGTGTGGGTGTCTGAGTCAGACTCTGTTTTTCAATCTGCACTGTGTTTTGCTGTGTGTAAATGTTCAAGTGTGTGTGTGTGTGTGTGTGTGTGTGTGTGTGTGTGTGTGTGTGTGTGTGTGTTTACACCACGGAGCAGCTGGCACACTCTTCGGAAAAGCTACCCCCAACCCTTTCTCAGTAAGATGCTGGCAAAATGGTAAAGGCCTCAGAACTGCGTTCTGCACACACACATTTACAAACACACACTACTGGCACTCTCCCCTGCCACCACATCTGTGAGCAATTTACCCACCAAAATGATAGAGAAACGGGGGTAAAGGTTGCAGAGAAGAAAGGACAAAAGAAGAAAAACAATATTATTGAGGATGAATCATGTCATTCGTCTTATTGTTTGCCACAAAATCGTAGTCAGCATGAAAAAAGTAACATGGAACATTGATATGTTTCATGTAATGTGGACAACTGAGAGATATTAAACTGTGACTGAATACTTTATACAGTAGTACTGTACATAAATACATTAGGTCATGTGGCTGTTAATGACATTGCACTACATTTTGTGTATACACTGCAAACCCAGGATCATGGTGCAACTGCAAATACAGAATCAGTTATACCTGAATACTTCTATTATGCTATACAAACCATTGCTGCTCCGCCCCGTCACATGTTCACCAGCCATTTTCTGCCTGATTTACACTGCCATTCAATAAAGACTCAGGCTGTCAATGTGCCTTTTTAACATGAACACGTGTACCATGCCCTTTAGGAAATTCAAAAAACAGCAGCACAGGAAAACTGACATAAACACAGACATCACCCTCAAACAAGACCGTTTTACTGCACTGTAAAACTGCAGCTAATGTTATAGCTTCTGGATTTGGTTTGAGACACTCGCTGAGCTTTGACCTTTTTTTATTATATACGTTTTTGTTCATAAACACATTCTTTGGAGCATTTGAATTGAACATATATATATATATATATATATATATATATATATATATATATATATATATATATATATATATAAAACTGAACTGAAATGAAATGAAAATATTTTTTAATCAAATGAATGTCTGTTTTCAAGAAGAGATTATAAATAAATTTCAATTAAATGAAATTATTTTAATTCAATAATTAAATGTATTTTTTTTTCATTTTATTAAAAAAAATATATATATTAAAAATATTTGATTTTATTTTTTATAGAATTTTTATAGAACATTTTTTAAAAGAGATCACGTAATTAATTCAGTTATTATTATTATTATTACTATTATTATTTTGTGTATTCATTTTTATATAATAATAAATAATTAATAATGTGAATTACAATTTAATTGATTTGTTGATTGATTGATTGATTGATTGATTGATTGATTGATTGATTGATTGATTGATTGATAGGAAAGATCAGCCAGAACAGAACGAGGTTGTATCTTGTGTACAGTTCGGGATGCTCTCATTGGTGGATAAAAGCTGTTTCTTTTGCATAATTGTCTGCTTTTCGGAATTTTCCAACATCTGGCGAGGGCATCCGCTCAGTTCAAAAAGGAGAGAGGACATTTGTATGTATTTTTTAGCTCCTAGAGGTGGAAATGTTCATTTATTCGTTTATATCAAATAAATATTTAGATATATGATTATTTGTTCATTGTGAGATTTCTCTGCTTCTGAGTATTTTATATGTAAAAGATATTTACAAGAAGCCTGTATTAGTAGACATAAAACTAATTTAATGCTCTCACTTAAATCTTTTTGACCAATTATTAACAAGAACATGTAAAAATAAAAGCGCTCCTAAAACAGGCAATTTTTACATATGAAAACAGAGTATATGGAATTAGAGTCACATGTATCAACATATCATTCATAAAGAACCAACTATGAGATTTATTTTAATGTTCGTCATGTATTGGCTGATCATTCTGCTTTTAAAATAATTGTAAATTTAAAAAACGAGTAAATTATGCTTAAATAATTAACAAATGCTTAAATAAGTTCGGCTAAATCGTCGCCAAACGTTTAAATATACAGTATTGTACTGCTCTGCATACTGCATTGTATCAATATTACAGTATTGTGTTTGTTGTTTGCACACATGCACTTTATGTACTCCGGTGTATTGGACTCTTCTGAAGTTTTATCTTGAGTTTGTTTGTTATTTTATAGAGCAATTCCATTGTATATGGCCGGTTGGGAAGTAGTAGTTCAGTGGTTAAGGCTCTGGTTTATTGATTGAAAGGCCCCCTGTATTGCCAAGCTGCCAATCTTGACCATGTACTCTGACTGCTTCCTAATCCCCAGCTTCCTAATGGAATGTACATGTAACAAGAAAAATGCACATTTGCCTTTAAATGACAATAAAGTCACATGACTTGAAATACACATCTTCGATTGGGGGAAAAAGAGAGGTTTTGGCGCTTCAATGATTATTTTGGATCAAAAAATAAAGTATGAAGACGTGATCGTCAGTAATCCTGATTACATTCCATTGAAATGGCGTAATTCTTATCTTGTGATGTCATAAGCTATGAAGTCACATGATTATATCTGAAGAGCTTGAAAAGATCACAGTCTGTGGCTGAATCAAGCAGAGCAAACCTCTCCTTTTTATTGTTCTGGGATTTGATTAAAGCCAGACAGAGACAGAATTATAAAACCTGCACACACACACACACACACACACACACACACACACACACACACGCAAACAAATGGCTTTACTTTGTCTATTATTCGAGATGTGACATATCCTTTACTTATTAATCATCTATGCTTAATAAAGACATCAAAATGGTGTTTCTGGTCTATTTGACAAACTGGAAAAAATACAAGCTGTTTTTTTTTTTTAAAGCTGGTGTGTTTTTATTCTGTTGTTACGGCAGTGGAAGTTGCTTTGAGCTGTTTTGGAAAATCCACCAAAACAGCTCAAGTCTTGCAACTGATGTCCAAATGATTATTCATTGATTGATATTGTGCATGTGAATAGGATTTTTTTTTTTTAATTCAGGCTCACATAAAGCCGTTTCCATGACCTTCTTTGCCTTGATGTCTGATAAAAGGGTTAGTCGCTTTCGCTGCTTACTAGACTGATGTTAAGGGAGCGATCCCAGACTGGAATTCCACACTGACAGCTGAAACAAGATGCTTCGTAAAAAATAACCCAGCGCTCCTGTCTGACAGGGCCTGTTTCATATATCCATACACATATACTGTATAATTATTTATTTATTTACCCATCACTTTTTAATGCCATACTGCCCCCTCATGGCCAGAGACGCTTGTAAGAACACTAATAAACTGAACAAACAAACAGATAAATAAAAAATGTTATAGGGTGGTCCAAAGTAGTGGACCATATTAAATAAAGGTCAGGTTTTTCCACAATCTCTGCATCAGATATTTCATTATAACCAGCATGAAGCCACATTTTCAGCAAATTTTTCAGTCCGATGCTCGGACCCTGTCATCCAAACATCACAGTTTGGCGCTTGGTCAAAGTCACTCAGATCGCACATTGCACTTGCCCAGTTTCTCAACAAGTCAACTTTACAAACTTGTTCTGGTCATTTGCTGCCTAATATATTTCACCCCTTAACAGGTGCCACTGTAATGAGATAATCAATATTATGTGCTGATATGATACCAACAATTCCACCTTCAGTGCCCATTCACTGTTATTAAACCACCACTCTGGGGAAGTGGGAAGATGTTCCACTAAATTTTGTGAAGATTAATGTTCATTCAGCCACAAGGGTGTTAGTAAAGTCAGCTATTGATTTATGTGAGGTGAGGAGGCCTGGGGTGCAGTCAGTGTTCACATTCATCCTAAAGATGTTCTTTAGGATTGAGAGTTCTATAACAGGCCACTCAAGATCTTCCATTAACTTGAAACCCACAAAAAACAAATCTTAAAGGAGCAAGCTTTGTGCACAGAGACATTATGATGCTATAAACAGGTTTAAAGGTAAAATTTCATGCGATCAACTTCGTGGTAACAATTTGAGGAAGAACCACACATGGCTGGAAAAGTTAGGTGTCCCAATACCAACACATATGCAGTATTGGTGAAGGAGTAAGAGATGAAAAGAGTGTGTGCCCCAACATCCAGTTGTCTCCTGTGAGAGCTGGTGGGTTTAATAACAGGATCAGCTAACACCAGTTGCGTGTGTGTGTTTGTGTGTGTGTGTGTGTGTGTGTGTGTGTGTGTGTGTGTGTGTGTGTTCCCCTCACGGCACTGCTCATGCCTGGCATAAATTCTCAGGTTAAAGATAGTAACACACCCTGCCACCCCTCCTCAACCCATCCAGCCCCCCACCCACCACCACCACCACCTCCATACACACATACACCCACACACACACCGAATACAACAAACTTTTCAGAGCAGGAGATTCCTCTAACTCGCAGCACAGTGTTGTTGTTGACACTGATCTACTCAAGATTAATTAGTATTTACATTTAGATTTGGGGCATTTGGCAGATGCCCTTATCCATAGTTAATTATTAGTTTCTTTTTTTGCTTTCTTGAGTGTGTCTGATTGTTTGTGTATATGTGTCAGCATTTTGTAGAATAGTCTAATTCGTTCTTGAGAATTCCTGAGACAGCATGGTGTAACGATGAGGGGTCCAAGGCCCCCGCAGGGAAACAGAGAATGACGTGTAACGGCTTTCGCACCATCTCGCAGCACCTCAACGACCTGAAGAAGGAGAACTTCAGCCTGAAGCTGCGCATCTACTTTTTGGAGGAAAGGATTCAGGGAAAGTGTGAAGATGGCAGCAGAGAGGATGTTCACAGGAAGGTCAGTAGACACTTTATTCCCACTTATATATAAAGTACACATTCTGCATTCACACTTATATATAAAAAGTACACACGGCATTCACTACACACGTATACAAAGTACACACTCTGTATTCAGACTTTTAATATAATAAGTACACACTTTTTATTCACATGTATACAAATTACAGACTGTGTATTCACACTCATATATAAAAAGTACACACTTTTCATTCACACGTATACAAAGTACACACTCTGTATTCACACTTATATATAAAAAGTACACACACATGTATACAAAGTACACACTCTGCATTCACACATATATAAAAAGTACACACTTTTCATTCACATGTATACAAATTACAGATTGTGTATTCACACTCATATATAAAAAGTACACACGGCATTCACTAAACACACATATACAAAGTACACACTCTGTATTCACACTTATATATAAAAAGTACACACTTTTCATTCACATGTATACAAAGTACACACTCTGTATTCACACATATATAGAAAGTACACACTGCATTTACACATATATAAAGTACACACGCTGCATCCACACAAAAAGTACACACTTTGCATTTACACACATACAAAGTACACACTGTATTCATACTATATAGAAAGTACACACTTTGCATTGACATACAAATTACACACTTTGCATTCACAATTATATACTAAAGTACACTGAAAAGTACACAATTTTTTATTACGAGTGTCTCCATAGTAAATAGAGACACGCTCTTTTTGCTGGAACTTTGTAAACTCTATTAGGTTGTGAAAAAAGAATGTCCCACTGACCCACATGCGCTATATACGAGCTAGCAACATGAGCGTTATTCTGGATTGCAGCTGTAGGAGTGAATTAGCAAGACTAGGAGACACAGAGCAAGCTTGTGGAAGGGTAGGAGCAGGTGGCTACTGTCTGTCCTGCTATTTTTGTCCCACCTTACACCCAGGAGACTGTACATAGTGCACAGAGCTGAAGTAAACAGCAATAACATTCATTAGAACCCTAATAAATAATACACATTAGTCTAAAATACACTGCAGCTTTAGAGAATCCATTTTAACTTTAGCAAAAAACAAAACCTGCATAAATTGTGAAATATAATTGCTTGGGATTGCAGTTCATGTGTATTTAAATGCTTGTTTGAAATAAATGTGCACTTAATTCATTGGCATAATATATTTAAGTGATGATTTGTGATTGGTTGTATTTGCTTTGCAGAACATTGAGCTGAAGGTTGAGGTGGGGAGCTTGAAGCAAGAGCTACTAGAGAGACAGCAGCAGCTTGACAAGGCTCTGTAAGTACTGAATTAGTGTTTGGGAGTAAGATAACTACAGTTTGAATACTGGTTTCTGATTGGCTGGAAGGTCACATCGTTGAACAAGTTGTTCAGGTAGTACAAAAAACAGTAATCAGACATCTACTGTGAACATTACTTGAATTTCTAAAATCAATAAGTGATTTTTGCATGTCGTTTAACTCATATGATGAATTTTGATAAATAAGCTGGGGCAAACAGAGTTGACACAGTTTTATTAGTAATAGAGACATGATATAGACACCCACAATTCACACATACACATTATCATACAAATAAATATCATCTTATTAAACTACTTAATCTCTGTGTATGTTTTAAAGCAGCAGAATTGTAGCTCTAACAAGCCATAAACTGTATATACAAAATAACTAACCATTCACTCAGTTTTGCACTGCATACAGAACATGAGAGCTTGAAGTTAATGCTGGTAAATGAACAAGGATTACCTCTTACTTATATTTTAATACACAGCTACCTGGAAATTGTTTATGCATGATGCAAGAGTGAATAACGGCCCGGCGTGAATCTGAGTGCGTTAAATTGGTGTAATGCTAATCCCGTTTATACCATGCCCACTTTCTAGCATTGACATGCAAAAACTGTCATTAAAGTTTGCAGTGCAAAACTGACTGAACTAGATGTTTTATATACAGAATAATAATGAATTAAATTAGACATTGAAATATTGTGATTTTATCAATGAATTTTAATAATTCATTATGAGAGAATGAGAGAGAGAGCGAGAGAGAGAGAGAGAGAGAGAGAGAGAGAGAGAGAGAGAGAAATGGTGTGTGAATTATATGTCTTTGTGCCACATCTGTATTGATAATGTAGCTGTTAACTCCTGAATCTGTTTTTTGTAATATTTTTGGTTATAACATTTTCTTCTCATCACATTTATCTTGTGCCTTGACTCATTTATCAAAATCACCATATTCACCAGACAGGTTAAACAACAGTGAAAAAAAAATCCTTCATTTAGCTCACTAAGGTCATTAGTAAATGTTTACAATAGCGCTCGCACTTTGTATGTGACTGTAAGTGTATGTTACTATGTTTCCAGATGTTTATAGGGCCTAAAATTTATTCAAAACACTGATTAATCTGACAGGTTTAATGGTTTAACTCACATCATCCAGACATTCAGGATCAAGTATTTAAGCAGAGCATAGTATGCATCTTGTGGACAAAAGTATTGGGACACCTGACTTTTCCAGCTGTATAAGTTTCTTGCCCAAATTGTTATGACAGAGTTGTACAGATGGGTGCAGTAGCATTACATTTTCCCTTCACATGAACTACGAGCCCAAAACGTTTTCCAGCAAGACATTGAACCTTATTTATGTGGGAAGGGATGTTTATAAATCACATACAAATCTTATGTTGAGGTGTCCACAAATCATTGTCCACATAGTGTATAAACATATAAACACTATAATATCTGTACTGTGCTTGGTGCAATGTCACTAGTGTTCGTCCATTTATGTCCTAAATGGCTACAAATACTTCTTTTGCAGATGTTCCATACCATTAAATACAACCATAAAATGTCCTACTATTGACAAATTACTATCTAACATTTATACTATCTATTTCTATCTAAGATCTATTATCTATTACTATCCACAGTCTATTACGATCTACTATTTATTGTTATCTACTATCTAAAACTATCTACAGTCTATTACTATCTACTATTTATAACTATCTATTTCTATATACTATCTATTATCTATTACTATCTACAATCTATTACTCACTTCTATCTATTACTATCTACTATTTATTTCTATCTATAACTATCTCATATCTCATATCTATTACTACCTACAATCTTACTATCTGCTATCTATTTGTGTCTACTATCTTTTACTATTTGTTACTATCTACAGTTTACTACTATCTACTAGGGGTGTACCACAAAATGTATGGTTCGGTACAGACCTTGGTTTTTCAGTCACGGTTCGGTACTATTTCAGTACAGTTGGGGGGAAGAAATACAAAACATAAAATTGCTTGTTGTTTTTTTATTAACGCGGTTTATCCGTATAAACATTTGTGAACATCAACATCAACAGTTTACATTTTTAAAACAATTTTAAACAAAATACTCTTAAATAGTTTACATTTGTGTAATTTAGATGTGTATATAAGTGTGTATATAAGTGTTATTGTATGTATATTAAGATGTCCATAAAATGCTAATGAATCTATATTGCTAGCATTGGCGAAGGCAGGATCTTTAACGATTCAGGGAATGCACAAAACAACGCACAATAAATCCTGTATGTATTATTTGCTGTATGGAGTGAGTACCCACAGTGACACTGTGCTAACTCTTTCTTTTTTATATCCTTGGCATTGTTGTGTATGTTCTCAAGTTTAACAATTATTTTAAAAAAAGTGCTGAAAGTGCAAGACAGAGACTAAACACACGTGCAGTCCGGCACTTAATGTGTTCCGGAGGAAACTCAGATTTTAAGCATGTTCCGCACAAAGCACTGTACCAAAGAATTTCGGTACGAATATGTGAAAACTATCTATTACCGTAATTTCGGACTATAAAGCGCACCCATATATAAGCCGCACCACTAAATTTTACAAATATTTTTATTTTGAACATAAATAAGCCTACACTGAAACTAATTAACTTTACACAGTCTTTAACGAAAGACAGTGTCTGTTACACAGTGTAACCGGTGAAATATGTTGTGGCTCCTTTAAGAGCAGAGCGGTATTTTGGGAATAGCATGCCACTGCATTTTTCCGCTATTACTGCATGTGTGCAAGACCGAGGATTATGTCCTTATTATTTTCTGATGCTCATTTCTAAGTTTCTTTGACTAACCCGTAACTCTGTTGCCAAGAAAAATAAAAAAGCACAAGTTTTGGAAACCTGTCTGTGCTTATAGGATTTCTGTTGTAACTGGAGTTAGTGAGCTCTCCCTTTACCCAGACTCAACGCGTTACAACGGCTTGTATCTAAACAGTAGCCTACCAAGAAAGTCATTGTTCACTGTCTTCCTCCTTCCTTTCACAACTATTTCTCTCTGAAGTTTATCTTTTGGCATCGTCATGCGTTTAAAAAAAACGTTTTTTTAAACATGGGAAAACGTATCGGCTTATAGTCCGAAAAATACAGTACTACATTATCTACAACTATCTACTATTTATTACTTTCTACTATTAAGGGTTTTCCTCTGTAAGTGTAAAAAAACACTTTTTGACTTCAGGGTGGTATCAATAGATTTGTTTAATGTTGGACCACATCACACCAAATAAGCTTTTTTTATTATTATTATTATTTTCCTATAAAAGCACTATAAGTGTTTTATTTCTTAATAATTTTACAAAACTACAATCTTATCACAGAGGCATATATGAGAGTGAAGTATGACTATTTTATACAATGTACAAAGTATTAATGATTATGCTTTTTTTTATTATTATTATGAATATTCCTACAGCTATTCATTAATGGCACCTATAAGTAAAGTGAGTTTCCAGAGCAAAGACACACAAATACCCAGACCTACACATATATAATTACATGCATTAAAATTAAGTTCTCCACAGTCTCTCTCTCTCTCTCTCTCTCTCTCTCTCTCTCTCTCTCTCGATGTGTATATCTGCTGTACATAGACATTTTATTCATGATCCTACTCATGAGCTGATATAAAATTCCACAGGATAAGTGCCAGACTTTTATTAGACACTTCACCAGTAGCCAACAGTCCACTGAGTGATATTTCGTTGATGGATTCTATCACTCTTTTAAAATGAACACCATCATGTCGCTAAACAAATCACCATAGTAACACATTGATCTTAGCATAAAAGCAGCCAGCTGTGTAGGGACTCAGTACAATCACTTTCCAGTGACCTCACACATCGTGTAACACCATTAGGTTGTATAACATTGAGTCACATGTCTATCAGACGCTGCTTTAAGCATTGCTGATGTCAATTCTGAGGTGGCTTCAGTTCTCACCAAACTCCCACACAAAATGAGGCCTAAATATTGTATCGAAGGTCTGATTATAATAATATATATATATATATATATATATATATATATATATATATATATATATATATATATATATAATAATAATATAATATATATAAAACTTCACATCAAGACTTCTAAAAGTTTGAAAATTCTTTTTACCCGAAAGCAGAACAGAAATACAGAGGAATCAGAATGGAGCCGATGTGCAGCGTCAGGGTGAAGAGAAGAGGCAGGAGATCTCCCACATTCAGGAGGTCTTGGAGAACAAGATCCAGCTGTTGCAGGAGGTGCACACATACACTCAGTCTCTCACACACACATGTATTTCTTGTACCATCCTTGTATACTTGTGAGGACCTGCCATACTTTACAGGCTGTATTGTTCACGTCATCAGGAAGATCTTTTTACATTTTTACATTTACATTTATGGCATCATTAGTGCCATCTTTTTGTGGCTGGGATTTGAACTCATTACCTTCCGATCCAAAGTCTAATGCCTAACTACTAAGCTACTAAGCTTTGGGTTTTTTTACATTACATTTTCTCACTTGAATCTTCTCCAGCTATTAGCCACCCTAAGATTTACAAACACTGATCTTTGTCTCCACTAATTGCTTTTATGATCTGTTATCAGGAGTCTAAACTCGCAAAGAGCGAAGCTGAAAAAATGTCTTCGCTGGCCGCCTCAGAATCGCAGCGCCGTGTGGATCTGGAGAACAGGATGCGGGTGATGGAGACTAAGGAGACACAGGAGGAAATGCTGGCCGAGAAAGAGAGGTTAATCAAATCATTTGAGGACAAGGGTTGCAAAATTTAGGAATTTTCAAGACTGAAAACTTTTCATGGTAATTAGCAGAAATGTATGTCAATAATTTGGGATTTTATAAAATTGCCCAAGCCCAAAACAGGGAACTTAAATGTTGCACATATTCCCATAAACTATCCAACATGGAATATTGTCAAAATTCCCCAGATGAAGTTCCCATAGAAAGTTTCCAGAATTTGCAACTCTAGTGAGGAGCCAGATCTTGGATTTGGTTTGCACATCACATCAATCTGCAATTCTGTACTCAGGCTGATTCAGAATTTAACTGAGGATCTGGTCAGGAAAGAGGAAGAAGAAAGATCTCTGCATAAAGAAGCGGACTCTCTTTCTCATAAAGTGACTCAGCTGGAGGAAGAACTGCAGGTCCTGAGCACGTCTTTTCAGCAGAAGGACAGAGATATGAAGGTATGATGATGATATGACGCACTCTGTTTTTTTAGGAACGTCTGAGCAACTGCACATATCAGCCAATCATGTGGCAGCAATACAACGATCATGTAGATCCAGGTTCATTTTCACATAAAACAGATAAAGAATTGGGGAAACATCACCTGGTCTTTTTTTCAAGGATTTTTTTGTTTTTCGCACCATTCTGTCATAAAAAATACATGAAGAAATAAACATTAAGCAAACCATGGACAAAATGAGTTTATTCTTATACTTGCTAATTAACTGAATTTCTGTGCTGCATCATCACAATTTTATACTATATGTTGCAATGCTGCATCATAATTGGCTGATGGGATACGTATACAGTATAGTTGTATTTCATCTCTGTATGGACATAAAAAATGTCTGAAGTCAGATTTATCACTGACACAGTATTAAATATGTGTGTGTGTGTGTGTGTGTGTGTGTGTGTGTGTGTGTGTGTGTGTGTGATTTACTGTGATTTACTATATTAATCAAAATGAAACTTAACTGTGTAACTGTAGTTCATTCAGTGTAATTACAGGCCAGTGCACAACATCAGTCTATCTTTCCAAATGGATGCAATGGCTCAGATATCTACATTTATTTATAAACACACACACACACACACACACACACACACACACACACACACACACACACACGCCTACCACTGTATGTAGGTCAGCAAGCACCATAGCATACTGCAGCCTACTGTTCCCTTTTCACAGGCACATTTATAAATAAGCACTGTTTTCCAGTTGCATACTATAAATATGCACCTGAGTAAATATGAAATGTAAAAATAATAATACGTCTGTACAGTGCACTTCTGTGCACTGTACAGATATCTATCTATCTATCTATCTATCTATCTATCTATCTATCTATCTATCTATCTATCTATCTATCTATCTATCTATTATTGTTAGTGTTATTATTATTACAGTTTTTCTCAGCTGCTTTCAATCATTTCTCAGATCATACAGTAAATTAAATTCTTAAAACTACTTGTTTAACCTCCACATCATTCAGTCACTTGTGCACATCAGAAAAACATTTGTTGTCGCTTTGAACAAATTGCAAATGCTTTTGTACATTCTTTTAACTGATTGTTCACAAATGTCTGCTGTTTCCTACATTAGCAGTTTTTTGTCATGATGATTAAAATACATTATACTGGTTTCACCTGAATAGTTTTAACCCCTAAAACATCTCATCAGTTCATTGCATAGGTCCTTGAATGCATTTATTTTTGTGAATATCTCTTTAATTGATGACTATATGACACTAATGAGGGCGAGTGAACGCATCAGATCAACCAATAATCTACTAGTTCTCTAAAACAGGTCAGAGGTGAATCTGGTGAACCTTCAATTGGTGACAAAACAAAGAATTGCAATTTCTAAAAATGGATGAACAATCAGGAAACAAACAAACACTATTACAGTACAGTAAAAGTGTGAATCCTATCCAGTCTCTTGCAATCTAAATAAATCAAATATGCAATCAAATAAATACATTCGTACCGCTGAAATTTATAGATGCCGTACAGAAGAAATTCAGCCTTGTTCATATTCAATCATTGTAATCCAAACCGTAGTTTATATCAGGAAATACTGAAACTGTGCGCCGTCATAATGACAACATGCCTAAACATTTTGACGATCTTGTTTGTGAACTATGACAAACAAACTTTTCATTTTGATGGCAATGATTTGTTCATTGACACAAATACTTACTTTTGAGAGATGAACCAAGGATTTTAAGAAAAGTACAGGCTTTTGCAAGAAATACAATGTGTTGTGCCATTTGTACAAATTTTGCAAATATTAAGGATGATTCGTGAAATGCTACAAAGCAACTGAGAAAAAATATATTATTGTGGGCAATGAGACAGTGACACCTACTGGCCATAATTTATAAGCGCAAGTGATTGATGATGCGCATGAAAACACACAAACACACACGCACACACACGCAAACGCTGCACTCTCCCAACACTAAACCCTTCACTTTTGTCCAAACAATGTATTATAATCTTAGTTTTCTAGTCATTTGGTGCTTTTGAGATTCCCCCTGAGTCACAAGATGAGTTTAATGTAATGTCACGTCATTACAAACCATAGCATCTCTTTAAAAAACAAAGAAAATCCCCAACTTTTTCATCAGTTAAACCATTCCCCACATAGAGAGAGAGTGTGTGTAAAAAATGATAATTTATCCAGAACTATTTAGCATTCATATTAAATATTTATGTGACCTGTGAGTACCATTTGTAATGTTTTGTCAGTCATTTTTTATTGCTTTTCAAACATTGTGGTCACACTTGCTTGGCCTTTTTAAAGTTTTGCCCCCTGTAGCAGAAACGGCAGGCCAGTGAGTTTCTCTGACTCTTTGCTCTTTCTGTCAACTGAAGCAATAAACACTGAGATCATGTTAGTAAAAAAAAAGACCCCAATGCATTGGCTGATTAGGATAAATAGTTTTTTGATTGGGACTTGTTTATAGGTCAGCACTGTTATGGCGTCCTGTCTATTTTGCCTAATACCCAGAGGCACTCTGAGTGATAAATTCACCTAGTGACACCAAACAAACCTCAGAAATTTCCAAACTTTCCCCAAAATACAAATGATATCTTTCTGTATTCGGTGGTTTATATGATTCATATGGCCATGAGCTTGGCTTGTCCCAAATGTGAACACATTTCTGTAATGCACAAAGTATACATTAGTCTTGTTCTATGAGGGAAGACAGATATAAACTGGTCTTGGTTAAAAATAGACCTTGGATTTAACACACTGAAACATTTCACTGAATGAGCCATAATTCCTATTGGAATAAAGCTTATTGCAGTAACCAAAACGTTTTCATCACTGAGGACCAATTTCAACCTCAGAAACTGTTCCTGTCACATGACCATGCTGATAAACAGGCCTTCATCCCTGTTCCTGGATTGTTTTTGTACTTTACTTTATAGTTTTTACCCCAGTGGTGCAGTAGGTACTAGAGCATTACCACAGATACAGGGTTCCATCCTTAGCCTTGCTTCCTATCTATACAGAAGTTCTCAAGTTCTATGTTTTCACTGGTTTCCTCAAGGTTCTCTGGTTTTCTTTAAGCTCCCGAGAACATGCCAGTAGTACTAGAACTAGCTATCAAATGGGTCTGAATGTGTGTTTGATCGACAGCCCTTTGTGGTTGTGTTGTAGATTGTTGTGATTCTGCATCATTTTACGTGTTTACGTGTTTATAGGATGTTCATAAAGGGGTTCATAAAGGTGAAATGGAGAATCTTGGATGTAATAAAGGTCTTTCATGAACAATTCGTTCATTTTAAATGAGTCGTCTCAAAGTGTGATTTGATTCCTTTTTATTCCTTTTAATCACATGACACAAAGACGCTATGCAGTGCATTACACAGGAAACAGAATGGAGTAGTTCATCTTATGAGTGTTCTGGTTCAAATCGTTGATCAAAGGGTTAAAGGGAGGACATGAACTAAATGACTCAAATAAGATTTATGCATTTTGATAAACGAGATTGAAAGAACCAAGTCACTCAAATTATTAGATTTTCCTATCACTAGAATGGAGATGGAGCAATGGAGGATTCAGCTAATGAGCTGATTAACATCTCTTCCTTAGATGAGTTGTGAGAAGGGGTAGCTCAGTGGGTAAGATTTTGTGACTCTTGATCAGAAACGTGTGAGTTCAAAATCCCATCACCACTAAAGTTGCCACTTCTGGGCCCTTGAGCAAGGCCCTTAACCCTCAACTGCTTAGTTATATAAATGAGATAATTGTAAGAGGCTCTAAATAGAGGCGTAAATGGCATAAAATATAGAAATGGAAACTGTGTGTGAAACCTGTTTCAGCACCAGGGTTTTGGATACTGTGCTTTAGGGAAGTTGTGCCTGTGGTCCATGTTGAAGCACTTTTACTTCTACTTTAGGAGGAAAGAAACCAAGTGCGCATGCTCAAAACATAAATATGGGAAATTTATGTGTTAAAAAATCCTCATAAAGCCAATTCAATTGTGATTTGTTAACCAGTCAGGATACGAACACTGATTGATACAGCGCCATCATTCAACCTGTGTGTGTGTGTGTGTGTGTGTGTGTGTTTGTGTTTGTGTGTTAGCAACAAACCCGAATGATGACTAGCGGTTTCGGCGTGGTTCTTTTCCCCGATGAGGGGGATCCCAGAAAACACATACGCACGCTGCGTTGAAGCGCGGATATGTTTATAAGAAAAGGATTGACCAAAAAAAAAAAAAGGTTTACGTACACAATGTGCTTGAAAACGTGTAGTAAACGAGCTTTTCTGTTCAATTAAGAAAACGTATCCCCCCCCGTTCTGTAAAATGGTACGATCCGGGTCTCTGGATCCTCTCCTGCAGTGCCACATCGCGGTGTCTGTTCAGTGTGACTCGGATCTCTTCAACGTCAGGATCCATGCTCAAGGTTTGAGGTTGCATTGTCAAGAAACGGCTTCAGGAAAGATTTTTGTGGGGGAGAAAGAGAGATGATATATTTTGGTTTTCGAGTGCGAGCAGGAGGGAAAAAATGGGATTGGGAGAGAAGTGATGTTGAGAAGAACCTGCCATGTTGATGAGCTTGCTTTCCAGTTATGAAGGTGTGGTTAAGAAGACAAGGAGTGAAGTGACATTTAGAAATATTTTGGTTATGTACACCCATTGCAAGCTCGGTGCACCGGATTTGTCCAAATGAGACTTTATCATCATTATTATTATTATTAATAATAATAATAATAATAATATATTCACATACAGGATCCCAAACATCTAGAAGTTGTTAGAATGCTGGACTCCAAAACAAAGGACTTGTGCCGGATCTGTGCGCGGGAGCTTTACGGTAACCAGCGTAGATGGATCTTCAACCCGACGAACAAGCTGAGCCTGCAGGTGTTGTTGTCGCATGCCCTGGGCAGGCAAGTGTCCCGGGATGGGCAGCGCGAGTTCTCCTGCAGCAAGTGCGCCTTCATGCTGGACCGCATGTACCGCTTCGACACGGTGATAGCCCGTGTCGAGGCTCTGTCCATCGAGCGGATGCAGAAGCTCCTGCTTGAGAAAGAGCGTCTTCGCCAGTGCATAGGGGGTCTGTATCGCAAAAACAACCAGGAAGAAATCGAATCGGAAATGGTCAAGTCTGGAACGGAGGCGTCGATCGTGGAAACGCCGGCCCCGTCTGACTCCAAGTACAGCTCCCTGTTAGAAGAAGATCTGACGTATTCGGTCTACGAGTGCTGGGCTGAGAACGACTCTCAGGAACGTGGGGGTCCACACCAACAACAACAACATCATCCTCATCATCACTCCCACCAGTGCCAAGCAGGATCAGAAGCTGGCCGGGCGCAGCACTCCAGAAAGTGCCGGGGATGCACAACGTTGCGAGTGGCCGACTCTGATTATGAAGCGATCTGCAAAGTGCCCAGGAAGGTGGGCAGAAGCACCTCATGTGGCCCCTCAACCCGTTACTCTGTTAGCAATCTGGCCAGCATGGAAGAGGCAGAACCTGGATCAGAACCTCAAGAGACTGCTGCTCCGTCATCGAGTCTGACAGAGATCAGTCAAACGGCTGAGGAAGAGAACACGAGTCTCAGCCCGGCCTCATCGATCGAGTCACTGGATGCCGCGGGTGAGCCCTGCTCGCTAGTTCATCCCGACCTTCTGCAGGAGAAAAAGGACATGCTTCCGATATCCATTACCGAGCAGAGCCCCAAAACAGGAGTGGAGCTAGCTCTAAGCCTGGTCAAAAGCTTCGAGTGGCGTCCAGTCCGTGTTTTCCGAGGCAGCCGACTTCCTGTACCGATCAAACCTGTAGCCACCAACCAGATCCTTCAATCAGAAACCGACTGTCCTTTTTCTCTCCATCCTCCTGACATGGCTCCTCTCAGCATCCAGCAGGAACTGCGTCTGGACCTGGCTGAGATCGAGGCCCTCTGGATGGACGATTATGTTCCATGTGGACCTCTGGGCTTTCAGGAGGTAGTTGAAAAAATTGCAAACCAACCCAAATTTAGTGGGATGCTCACGATTCGATTAGGAAGCAGTGAAAAGGGGTGTATGGAGCGTGTTTTGTGTGTCTGGAGAAGCCTCTTGGGCATATTCTCCAAATCCTTTAATCACTCTGCATTCTCTTAGCAACATGTCTGCTGCCATGACGACTGTTGTTGTAGGCAACAATGCTAAGTACTACAAGCAAGTCCTCAGAAGGGTTTTCCCTTGACGTGTCTTTAAACACACACGCACACATTTTTATTAACACTTTTTTTTTATATTTAAGTAGGGCTTATTATTCTGTCTTTTCTTTTACCATTTCCATTCAAATCAGGAGAGAACACAACCTTCGATCTTTATTCATCTGAAACATCATCATTAGGCAAATGTATGCACCACAAACGCATAACCTTTTTAAAATGAATTAAATAGTATGAAATTATGGATTTTTTGTGGCTTTAGACTGAGGACAGAAGTGAAAGTGAGCACAGGGAGATTACAGAGTGGAAATAAGGAAATGAATGATGTGCCGTCACGGAAATACAGGACTTCCTGTGGAAGGCTTTGTGAGGGAATAGATCCGTGTTAAAGTGTACACGTTCCTCACATGCCCTTTTCTTTACTTTACTTTTCTTTTCTTTTCTTTACTCTTTCTTTCTTTTTCTTTATCAATTAATTAAACAAATAAGTTCACTATTATCCTAGGTCATTTTTTTTTTTGTATTTTAATTATCACTTATTTATTTTTGTTTGTTTATCTATTTATTTACTTTCATTTTATATTATTTAATTTCTTTTGAGTATTTTCATGTTTACTTATTCATAGGTCTATTTATTTATATTTTATAGTATTTCATTTGATTTCTTTTGAAAATATTTTTCTAATTTTAATGGTCTTTTATTTATTTTTCTATTTGTTGATATTATTTTCATCCTTTAAATTCAACACATCTGCTTCGGTGTGATTTTTCTTTACATTTTTATATGTTTAAAAAATGTGTGTGTGTGTGTGTGTGTGTGTGTGTTTATCAGAAGCTCATTGCGGAGCAGCAGGTTCAGCTGGTGCAGTATGAGAATGCAGCAGGTCAGTGTGTGACTGAATTGCAGAAGGCCCAGGGTCAGGTCCAGTCTCTCCAGGCCAAGATCAGAGCGAGTGAAGCAAGCAACAAGGTACAAGTCTTCTTCTGCTTTATTGAAGGTCTCTGTATCCAGAATTTTAGCTTTAAGTTTTTTATGATCATGTGTTGATGTTATTTGAAGGGTGTAAGAATGAGATCATTGTATTTAGTACAAGACAGTATGTTGGGTTTATTAGTATTATATCTATGGTGTTAGGGTATCTAAGGATCTTGTGTGTTTGTGGGTGTTTGTGTGTGTGTGTGTGTGTGCGTGCAGGAGCTGCAGGAGCGACTTGGAGTTATGGAGCTTGATATGTTGTCTTGCCGGGAGACTGTAGAAGGACAGGAGAGGACTATCTTGACTCTAAGGGACTGCCTCAGCACCAAGGACAGCGAGGTGGGTTCACAACTTATCAATTTTCTAATCTTCTGCACAGGACCCATCCATTCTTCTGGGAAGATGTTCCTCTAGATTTTGTGGAGTTTTCTGGAGTTAGTAAAATCAGGTACATATGGTGGTGCTCTATAGCAGGAGATCTTCCATTTAAAAGCATGTAAAGTTTTGTTTTGTGCACAGGGACATTGTGATGCTGGAACAGGCTGGGGTTTCCTAGTTCAAGTAAAAGGGGGAAATTTCTTGCTACAGCATCAAAAGACACCCGATACAATCGTGTGCCTTGAGTTTTGTGGTAACGGTTTGGGGAAGAACCAAACAGGGCTGGAAAAGTCAGGTGTCCAATACTTTTCAGCAAAGAGAGGAACGTTTTTAATTCCAGTGTAATATCTCTGGTTTAGATTGCTGACTTACACCAGCTCGTAGACGAGCAGAAGCAGCTTTTGACTTCTCTGAAGCAGCAGAAATTACAGGTGAGAAGTTTTTGTTTTTTTGTTTTGTGCATACACACATATATACACGTTTTAAATATTTCTCATAATCCTCAAACACCTTGTGAGAAACACTAGATCTCTGTGTGTATGTGTTTGTGTTTCATGTAGACGTCCACTCCAGCACTTGATCCACTACAGACCGAGCTATTAGAGCTTCAGGCCTCTTTGTTTTCGAGCCAGCTGGAGCTTCAGGGCGTCCAAAGAACCCAGCGCCAGGCCCAGAGACGAGAGGACGAGCTGGCGCGTGCCAACCAGCGCCTTCACGCCGATCTCCAGGGGGTTCAGGACCGTCACCGGGAAGCCCAGAAACACAATCAAGTGAGATCTGAAAAATAAGATATATCTATGCATGTGTTTGGGAATATTTACCAGATTAAATAAACTTGTCCTTCATTTACCCGCAGGAGCTGCTTGCTGGTCTGCAGAGAGCACGTTCAGACCTAGAGCAGATGGCGGAGAAGTTGAAGGAGGGAAAGGAAGACAAAGAAAGAGAGTTGGAGGAAAGAGAAAGAACCATCAGAGAGCTGAAGACCAAGCTACAGCACAAGGAACAGCTTTTACACGTGAGACAGCAAACAAATAGCATGCTATGTAGTGCAATTAAATGTGTGGGTATTTAAAAAATGAAGATGGAGATGGCTGATGATTCTTCTTTCATGTATGAATCCTCCATAGGACTACACTGAACTGTTGGATGGTCAGAAGGAAGGTGGCGGAAACAGGGACATCCTCGTCCATAAGCTCAAGCTGCGCATTCAGGAGAGAGACCAAGCGCTGGAGGTATACGTCTGTTTATACACATACAAGATTTCTACAAATCCGGGTATTTATTTTTGGACTTCTACTAGGAGAAAATTATAATAAAAAAATACATGTGATCCTTGTGTTCTTTTGTGCAGCATGCAGTAGACGAGAGATTCATGTGCGTGGAGCAGAAGGAGGTCGAGGTACGCAAGCTGCAGCTCCTCCTCAGGGAGAAAGAGAGGGACCTGCAGAAACTGCGATGCGTGTTGTCCGGCAATGAGGAGACCATTATGGTATCATTATTTATTTATATATACACATATATTAATCGCAACCTCATCGCACATTTGTATCTGTTATAAACGTACCTTCAATTAATGAAAAGTTTTTATTGCTGTAATCAACCTGGACAAATATGGATGTTTTATGCAAATGTACGTTTATTATTAGTGAAACCGAACTCAACATAAAGCATGAAGACAAAATATTCTTGTAAATGTTTTGGCATAATTATGGTGCAGTAAATTACCGGTACATAAAATTCTCCGAAATATAGTATATAGCATGTCATTTGAATTTTTTTTGTGTTAGAGTCTGGAGCTATTGGTTCAAGGGAAATGTTTAGAGCTGGAACAGGTGAGCGAGGCCTGGCGAAGCAGCCAGCGTGGCCAGCGCGAGCGTGAGGACAGACACGCAAGCAGCATGAGAGACAGAGACGCACTCATCAGCCAGCTCCGGACAACATTGCACACGCGTGCAAAAGAGGCCGAGGTAAAGACCGGATCGCGCCTGTCCAACACACTCAGTGTGTCTGAAAGTTCACACACTTCATATGTACCATTTACAAGATATGCTTTATACGATCAACTTTACGCTCTACACATTTTTCTCAGCTGCTGTATCGTATAAGATTTTGCGGATGTACTATCAGAAGATAGTGATAATGATGCAAGTAAAGAAAATGGAAAGAACGATTTATATACATAGTACAGAACTTATATACTGGTTCGTGATCCGCATATTTGATTTCCTTCCTAACGTAACGCTCCCCATTTATCCAGGCTTAGGGCCTGCACTAAGAGCGCACTGGCTTGTGCAACCCTAATGGTGGGTTTGAAACTGACCAAAATAATAATCAATAAAAATGTTATGAAAATTAACGAATAAAAATCAGACATTGCGTTTAAATTGTGGTTCAACAAATTCATAAAAAATAAACAAATGATGAAAATGGCCTCTACAAAAATGATGGTACCCTTAGAAAAGCTTGAAAATAATTTGACCACCGGAACATAATAAACTAAAGCGTGCCCTTTAATAAGCATCGCAGGTGTCTTCAAACTACATCAGTTGGTCTGCTTATTTAAAGGGTGAAGTATTTACTGTGCTGTTTGGTATCATGGTGTGCACCACACTGAACATGGACCACAGAAAGCTAAAGAGACAGCATCTTAAAGGTAATGGCTATAAGACCATCTCCAAGCAGCTTGATGTTCCTGTGACTATAGTTGCACATATTATTTAGAAGTTTAAGGTCCACAGGATTTAATAAATTTTTATTTGTATTGCGCTTTTAACAATGAACATTGTCTCAAAGCAGCTTTACACAGATAATGTGGTGATAAAGAATAAATTAGATTTTCTTTGTAAGTGTAAGTTTGTCCCTGATGAGCGAGCCGGAAAAACTCCCCGAGATGGCATAAGGAAAAAACCTTAAGAGGACCAGACTCAAGAGGGAACCTCATACTCATCTGGGTTGAACTGAATGTCCATTTATTACAGATAAACCATGTTGAGGTGTGCAGTGATGGTGATCAGATGCAAACTGTAGTCCTGAGTCAGTGTAGCAGACTGTTGAAATTAAATACAGTCCAAATCCATTCTTACTTACTCCGTAATGTCATGGATCCCCAGACTGTTAATGAGAAACATCCACAGCAGCACAGAGTGGCCTTCACTTAAAGAAAACACCAACCAGAGGCAGGCCGGGACGAAGCGGACAGATCCGAGGACAGGAAAGGAGCAGGAACAGTGGTCATTGGTACCTCAGGAGCATGTTTAACATGACTGAGAGAGATTATTATAGTATCCTTATTGTTGTCTGAAAGTTAAGACACTGTGCAGTTGGGACACCAGCAAGACTCGCTATGGCAGCATAATTAAAAGGGAAAACCAGAAGGTAACACAGACATGAGGGATTTCTGGGATAAGAGACGACCCACCGCATCACCGTCAACAAACCTGAGTGAACGTGTGAGAGAGAGGAGGCGACAGCAGACAAATATCCCAGTTCTCCAAACACTCTATATCCATGATCCTCCAGATCTGCTTCTTTACCTCAGAGAAATCTACTGATAAAAGACTTGACTAAATACTTGAACACTGAGACTGTGTCTGAGTCCCGAACACTGATTGAAAGGCTGTTCCATAACTGTGGGGCTTTATAAGAGAAAGATCTGCCCCCTGCTGTAGTCTTTATTGTTTGAGGTACCAACAAATAGCCTGCACCTTTTGATCTAAGTAGGCGTGGAGGATCATACTGGTACAGAAGTTCACTCAGATACTGCGGCACGAGACCGTTAAGTGCTTTATATGTCAGTAATAGTATTTTATAATCAATGTGAGATTTGATTGAGAGCAGTGTAGATGATTAAAACAGGGGTGATGTGGTCATATTTTCTAGATCTAGTGAGGACTCTTGCTGCTGCATTCTGAACTCACTGAAGCTTATTTATGAACTTTCTTGAACACCCAGACAGTAAAGCGTTACAGTAGTCTAATCTAGATGTAACAAAAGCATTAACTGTTTTTTTCTGCATCCTGTAACGACATCATATTTCAAATTTTAGCAATATTTCTAAGGTGAAGGAAGGCGATCCTGATAATGTTAATGGCCACAGGACTGTAGCCAATTTGGGTCTCTTAGTTCAAGTTAAGGGAAAATGTAATTCTTTAACATCCGAAGGCATTCAATAAAATGGTGTGCCTCCAAATTTGTGGGAACAGTTGGGGCAAGGAAAGTCGCGTATCGCGGAAAAAAAATGGTGTTCCAATACTTTTGGACACATTGTGTATTATACAAACCTATAGTAAGTTAGAGGTCAAAGATTCTCAGTTAGAGTTTCGAAAGCTTCCAAGTGCAAGCACACCTTAAAGTTTGGACATTTAAGAATGTATTTTATCTGTATACTGTATAGAAAAAAAACAAAACTGGCAACCAGTCAGCCAACGCACAAATGCAGGAGCAATGGGATTGTTCATTCTACTGTGGACCATGCATGAACAAAAAGGTCATAATAAAACTCTGTATGTTCTTATCTCTCGTTCTCTGACAGGAGGTAACAGCTGCTCTGCTCAGCAAGGTGCCCCTGAGCTCCAGTGAGGTCGTGGAGAAGCTAAACGCTCAGCTGCAGACCAAGGAACGTCTTTTCCAGGAGCTACTAGCCGAGCACAACCGACAGGCCCAGGAGCACCACACACACATCCAAGAGCTGCTGGACGCCATCCGCACCCGGGAGCAATGTATCAAGGTGAGAGAGCAGCACAGCACAGATCTCACTGTAAATATAATAAATATATGAAATGTGATATATATATATATATATATATATATATATATATATATATATATATATATATATATATATATATATATATAGTAAAAATGGTTAAACAGAAAACTTCACATGATGCATAATTTCCCAGGATTCAGCAGAGCGCACCGGTCAGGTGATATCCGAGCAGGCGGTGCGTATCCAGGAGCTGCGCAGGCAGGTGGTGTCTGCAGACAGTGCATCAGCAAGTACATCAGAGCCTCCAGAAGACCTACAGCTCCTCCAGGAGGAGCTCCAGCTGGTGCTTTCCAAAGAGAGACAGGCGCAAAGGGAGTTGTCCATCCTGCGCTCCGCCTTAGCAAACACCCAAGAGCAGCTTCAGGCCCAGAATGCACAGCTGCACCCTGTGAAGCATACGGTCAGCACAGGCACCTAACCTGCTTCCTGCCTAGAAACACATATAGCACTTAGAGGCTAGAGAAGTTTATGTATTAACCCTTAAACACAAGGAAATAGGACTGAGATTTTATAGTTTTTTTTGAGAATCAGCATTAATTTATCAGCACTAGTTGTGAATTAGCATCAATTGACGACCTTCATCATTACATAATAATTAATACAATTTGTGTGTCCACTTTGGGGGGGAAAAGCGACCCATTGAATGCGTGGCTTTGAATCAGACCGTACACTATGCTGTATATTGTTTTTTCATCTGTCTTTAACAGGGTGAACACGAGCATCTGGTATCCATGGAGACGGAGCAGACAGCCAGCTTGCACACTGATACTGGAGGTGGGCATCAGGACACTCCTCTGTACAGGCTGTAATGTTCTCCTGTACTGACATGTTTAGTCCGATAGTGCTGCTTGAACAGTTTGTTGTCGCTCTATCGAAGACATCCGCGCATTGCGACGCACGCTCTTTACCTGACTAACCCGAGAGACCATGTTTGGAACAATGGGATCGGTTGAATGACTATCCACCGACTTCAACGATTATTTGTCTATTTATATATTAATGTTAATCTATTGCATTTTCCCTTGGGCTGCCAAGCAGTAATTTTTTACGACGTATATATTTTTATTTCATTTCCTTATAAGGGTTATTATTCAAATGTACTCGGGTAATGATATTTCTTGCTCCGGGATGAACACTTAATGGTACTTTTATATACGATATCTCTTTAAATTATGTTAAAATAACTTTTATTTGCAATCCTTCTGTCCCTCAAAAACTGAAAAGGAGGTCATTTAATATTCTAACTATACAGATTTATGAGTATATTATGAGTCGGATTCGGCTTTCGTGTGGTGATAGGTAAGTGGAGTGAGCTTGTGCATGTGGAATAACACACTGTTGTTTCATGCATGTTGACTGATTGTAATTTACAGTGTGAAGATCCTGCGCATGATAACGGATCAAATTCTTGTGGTTCTGCTTTGTAATAAGGGGATATATGGGGGGGTTCTGCTTTAGAGATCACTGTCTTTCTCAAATCTGTGTGCATCTGCTCTTTTTGGAGCGAGCAGGCATTGTAATAAATATCTGATATTAATCAGAAATGGACCGAACTTGTAAAATCAGTTTTTCCCCCTGTTTACACATATATAGCCAAAAGTTTCTAGACACCTGTTATACCCACTCATACTTATATGTAGATTAATCAACTGATCAAATGGATAAAATGGATACCGGATAAAATATGCAAAACATAACACTCCATGTAAAGCAGTACTGTATCTGAATTGTGAAAATACTGAGGAAAATTAGACGCATTCAAACTGAAACAAAAAGTAACACACCAAATAAATAAAAGCAGTTACATCCAAAATGAGCAAAAAGACACTTCAAATAAACAGCACATGGTGTCAGTGATTTGCCTCTAGAGGCTGCTCTCATACTGTTTAACGCAACCCGGAAAAACTATCAGTATGGACTTTTGCCTGTAGTTCCAGCAGTCAACTCCTGGTGCCGGCAAAACTGATGGAACGGTCGACCTCTATTCCTTCGCAGTTATAATGAGCTCCACTATTCAACGAAAGCTTTCCACTAGATATTTTAATTTGTGGATCATTTGGCTGCAAGAGCATTAGTGAGGAGGTCTGGGGGTCAATCGGTGTTTAGTGAGATTGAGAATGCCGGACTTTGGGTCTCTGTGCAAGGCATTCGAGTTTGTTGAGGAAGGTCCACATAAAGGTGTGCACAACTTTTGGCTATATAGTCCACTCTCTCTTTTTTCTACAGTCACAAGCACATCATAATATTAAATCCAAGCAAATCATGTTTGTTCCCATTCCACTCGCAACCTAATGGAACTTATTAGCACTATTATCACTAAATAATAATAATAACAATAAATAAAAGTAATCAATATAATTATTAATTTTATTCATTGAATTATTTTACTACACATTAAAATGAGCACCTTTCTCAAGTTCTCCTTACAAAGGCTAAAATTTTACAAAAAATGATAAGCAAATGATCCTGAACCTTTTCTCCCATTCTTCCATTGCAAACAAGCAACATGAAGTATACCAAAAACACAACTCCAAGGAATTCAAACTATTGCAATAAGTAGACAACTGTCCCTATTCACTGTTATAATGATTTTAGATTCATTTAGTTACAAGGGTGTTAGGAATGTCAGGTAGTAATGTAGATAAGGTGAGGAGGCCTGGGGTGCAGTTAGCGTTCACATTCATCCCAAAGGTGTTCAATCGGTTTGAGGTCAGAGCTCTATAGCAGGCCACTCAAGATCTTCTAGTCCATCCCATGTATTTTCATTAAACACAAACTACTCTTTAAGTGCTGAAAAATAACAAAACATGAAATAGCATATATTTTCTTCCTTCAGTATCACAGAACATGAACTTTAAAAAGGAAAACAAATCGGAAAATATAAAATAAATATACATTACATAGACAAAAGTATTGGGACAACTGACTTTTCCAGCCATATGTGATTCTTCCCAAACTGTTATCACAAAGTTGGAGCAATTGTATAGAATGCATTTGTATGTGGTAGCATTTTCCTTTCACTTGAACTAGGAGACCCAAACCTGTTCCAGCATGACGATACCCCTGTGCATGAAGCTAGATCCATGAAGATCTGCTTTCCATGGGTTGAAGTGGAAGATCTTAAGTGGCCTGCTATAGAACAGTAAAAGCTATGGAACACCTTTGGGATAAATGTGAACGCTGACTGCACCCCAGGCCTCCTCACATCACCTACATTACTAACTGACTTTACTAACACCCTTATAGCCCAATGAATCGTAACGAATCTCCACAAAATCTAGTGGAACATCTTTCCGATTAGGCTATTAGATTAGATTAGAATAGAATAGAATAGGCTTTATTTGTCACATATACATTACAGCACAGTGAAATTCTTTTCTTCGCATATTCCAGCTTGCGCAGGGTCAGCCATGATACGGTGCCCCTGGAGCACAAAGGGTTAAGGGCCTTGCTCAAGGGCCCAAGAGTGACAGCTTGGTGATACCAGAGCTTGAATCCCCGACCTTCGGATCAGTAACCCTTAACCACTGATCTACTTTGTGGAATGGGATGTTCAAAAAGCACATTTATATCATAGAGTGTGTATTTTAATATACAATATTCAAATGTATATATTTTGTATTTCCTGTTATAAGCTTACAGGAACCCCAGTATAAGATTTTTAAACATTACATTATTAATTCCAGACATTTTAACTTTAAGCTTGAAATACAATAGATTTGTTTTATTAGAATATAGTTTATTTATTTTATTAATTTGTTAATTTCTAGGAAGAAACAGTCACCTGAGATTAAAGGGGGTGAGTAGATTGAAATGAGTGAACAGAAATGTCTAGAAATTGGTTAAATAATCTTATAAGAAATATGATAATTTTTTTTTTTTTTTTTATAATATAGATTTATGTTGGCACATACTAACAGTAGTGAAAGCGTATAACGTTTTTATTTCCAGATTATTACTGCATTAAGCAGCTACTGTATGTCTAGGAATCTTTTGTGGAATATCGGGACCAGGAATAATTTGTCAGGAAATGTCTCGATTTTGTTGAGCCTTTCTTCCTGGAATTACGGGTTTAGTAATGCGTGTGGTGTCCATTAGGTGGGCTGCTGAATGGATGGTGGGCTTCATAGTTCGAGTGAAAGCAGAAGACTTGAATTACTTTATTAGGTTTCCAGGGTAGTAAAACACCAGAAAAGTTTTCTTATTAAAAGTGGTTGTGTGTGTTTGTGTGTGTGTGTACTCACACTAAAAGTGTCGCACTGTCTTTCCAGACTCCACTTCAGATGTAGAAGAGGAGGAAAATGATGCCAATAGTGAACTTACAGAGAGTACTGAGGAAGAGGAGCAGTGTAGGGTGACAGCACAGGCTTTAAGCAACATGCAGGTAGAACCCTCACACACACACACACACACACAATCTAAAAAAAATCCATATACTATTCACAATAAAACACAACAACAACAAAAAAACATCAAATATTTAACCTAAGAATATATACCATCATGGCTCATCATGAAACAAAAAACACAACAAAGGACACCCAGAACGGTTGAGCAGCTAGAATCAGATACATATGAGACAACATTGCTCTCCCAAAACTTCAGCAACTGATCTCCTCAGTTCCCAGATGTATACGAACAGAAGACCTGATGCTACACAGTGGTAAACACAGCTCTGTCCCAACTTTTTTGAGACGTCTTTTTAAATAGTATATATTCTCAGTTTAAACATTTGATGTTTTTTGTCAAAGCTTTTTAAGAATTGGCGTCGTACAGCATTATTCAATCAGCGGCAGAAAGATACTGCATAACATCAGAATTGAGATACATTTTGATCTGTGTGACTTTGAACATTACGTGAACCTTGTGGTGAAAAGCTCTCGGACACTCCATGAGGTGTAGGCCGAGCTGCAGTGAATCATTTTCTTGTCTTTTAACATTCTAGCATGGAGGACCCGTGCTACATCAGACTCCTGCAGAAGTGGAGGGTCAGGGGCTGGCTGAGATAAAGCTGTTAGTGGAGCAGAAGCAGGTGGTGGAGCGAGAACTGTGGGAACTAAAGGCTCAGCTGGGGAAGGCCGGCTTTACTTCTTTTTCTCAGATGAGGTTTGTGCATCCACATGGATTGTGAATCCTGGTGCTCTTTGCTGAAGAGCGCAAAAAGATTGCGAGTGCAACCAAAATTCAAGAGATCCTAAATATTTTTGAGAAAGAACATATGTTTTTACACTTTTTTATTTAGAGAACTTTTTTAGAGAAAAATTAAGAACATAAACATCTGTGAGAGAGAAAAAGTGCAAAAAAGTGAGCTTACCTTCATCCTGGTGTGAAATGATGACACACTGTTGTGTAATTTGTCATAGGAAAGCACTGCTCAGTCTACGTTTAGAAAACGAAGCGTTCAGAATGGCAGTAGAAAAGAACGAGACAGATGAGGAAACGCACAGACTACCAGACGAGCAGAGAGGAAGAGGAGTACAGTGGCAGCCTCAAGCCTGTGAGAAACAATGCAGCAAAATGCTTTGTTTTGATCCCGGAGCATCGTTTTCCCCCTCCACACAGGTACACATCCCTCAGAGAGCTTTATTATCCATGCCACCTTACTGGCTACTTAGATGATGATGATGATGATGATGATGATGATGATGATACAGGCAGTGGATTTTTTCACTGGGAGTAGACAAGGCAATGCTTCGTTCAGTCTACTGAATGTACAGGTTTCATATAACAAGAGCTCTGCTGTCAGGTATATATGAAGCAGGTCACCAGGCTTTAAGCTGCTTCTACTGTAATAATCTTCTTCACTAATAATCATTTGGACCCACAAAATTTGCAGGTTTCATAACAACCGATTATAAAGCTTGTTTTTATTTTAATAAATTTAATAATCTAATAAATGTTAAAAATGTTAGTCATTCATTTTTCTGCCTTTTCAATGTGCATGTTTTTTTGTTGTTTTTTTTATTCGACAGTTGCTCTATTTATATCTTTTTATATATACAGGTACTATATTTGTTTTGCATGTTATTGTAAGAAAAACAATAAGAAGAGCCTGTGCCAGACTCCCATTTGCTTTTTAAAAGCACACTGTAATCCATATGAACTTCTGAATTTTGGGTTGTTCAAGAATCCCACAAAACCATATAACTTAAATTATACATTTGAGTCCCACAAAACCAAATAACTCAAATTATACATTTAAGAGTCCCACAAACCCAAAAAACTCAAATTATACATTTAAGAGCTTCACAAACCCAAATAACTCAAATTATACATTCAGGAGTCCCACAAACCCAAATAAATCAACGTTGGAGTCCCACAGACTGAAATAACTCAAATATTATTGTAATAATAAAGTAGTTGAAAAGAAGGTTTTGGGCTCATGATAATTTAAATAATTATATCAATAGATTAGTGTGCTAAGAGTAACATCAGATTCTTTTTAAATGAACATACTTCACATAAATAGGACGTTATAGCCGTTTATAAATCATAGTACTTTGGATAATTGAATACATTTGAAGGCAAATACTTTTGTACCTTTTCTCAAATGAAAGTTTAAAGGGAGCACTTTTACTTTTACTGGAGTAACATTTCACCTCGTGTATCTCTACTTTTACTCAACTACATAGTTTGTGTACTTTGTCCGCCACTTCTACAAGCTATAAATGAAGCGCATTTGAAATATTTAACTTTTTTAAACAAAAAATAGTTTTTAAACATAACGATTTCATTATTTATTCTTTCATTTGTCAGAACACTGACCTTTCAGGCTGCCCTATAACCAATTCTCATGTGACTGCTGGCTTCCTTGAGAGTGTGTTTGTGAAATTTTGTATGTTAAAGGTCTTTGCTTTGGCTAAACACTCTGTTCAGTAATGTTGTCCCTGAGAACTTTAGTTTCACCGTGATTGCTACATATTGTGTGAAATCTTCCCAAACCGTTTATTTTCTCTGGCGATTTCTTGTTATAATTCGATTTGTTTTGTGCAGCAGGAGAGACGTACGGTGTCTAAAACCAGCATCCCCACAGAGCAGCACCGACACTTCAGAGGACAGATCAGTAAGTGTTATTTTTTTCTTTAATTGGACTGGTTTTAGTCGATATAATATACAAAACAGTGCAGTTTGTAAGCAACTTTTACTTTTCTCCAGTGGAGACACCAGTGCAGCGTGACAGCAAGCAGGTACAGGTGGACCTGCAGGATCTGGGCTATGAGACGTGCGGCCGCAGTGAGAATGAGGCTGAAAGAGATGACACCAGTAGTCCAGGTTTACTTCCTCATTCTTCCTTTTGTTAATCTCATTGCATGGATGTCATAACTATTTTAGAACAAAATGTTTATTCGGGTGCCACACACGGCAATACGGTACATCGTGAAAGGTGTTGCTGATGCCTATAAACTGTAGGAGAAAATATATGAAAAAAGATATCTCTTGGAAGTAGATGTGAAGCCTGGTGGTGGAAGCACAGATGCGCTGGTACTTTCTGTTAGTTTACAGGAAGTTGAAGAATCCATGAGTGAGGTGGGAGGGGTCATCTACAATGCTGCTGGCCTCGCTGATCTTCTCAAATGTTCTCCCAATTGTTTTTGTAGTCTGAGACAGAGTACAGTTTATATTGCAGATAGTGAGATAGGTAGAAGAGGAGGCTTCCTTTAGTCTCATTGTAGAAGGTGGTGAGAATGATAGATGGTAGGAAGCTGGGCTTTCTTAGCTATGCAGTTCATGCTATGGGTTTAAGTGAGGTTCTCCAAGTGCACATTTACTTTCAACTCTCTCCATAGATGTCCAATAGGGATGGTAAGATTCAGCTACATTTAGCTTTAATGTATCGTATCGTTGGCCCTAGTGTATAGTGCTTCCTACTGTACATACATTTTGATCGGAATACATCTAATGAACCTTATATGCAGTTGTATAATGCCAAAGTCAATAAAAAAAATTATTTTGCACTTAATTATTGTAATGTCATGGCAGTGTTCTGACACTAGGGACACTAGAAACCTAATCAGCACTAAAGCACTAAAGAACTCTCTAACACATGACACAACTTGTTTAAAAGACTTTATGATAGATCTACAGTAGATACATGTTCCTGACATCAGCTCCTCTATCCCTGAACAGAATTTGACGATCTCGACCTGTGCACGTCTCTCTCATGCCGAGACGGCGCGTCTCAGTGGTGGGCTGGTCCGGGTGCGATGGAGCAGGCAGAAGGTGATGTTGCGTCTCTGCAACAGCAGGTGGAGGATCTGCAGGTGGAGCTCTCTCACTCTCAGGCTCTGGTGCTCAGCCTGCAGGCTCGTCTTCAGGACACCACTCCGAACTCCACCCCCGGGAAGTCGACCCGGGATGACAGGGAGCTGCGGGAACTGGTAACTCGGGTTTCGTCTCTGGAAGAACAGCTGAGGAAGGGCAAAGGTCATGGTGAGCAGGGAGAGGAGAAAACCAAAAGCACCACCAGGACTGGGTGAGTCAGAGATATAACAGTAATATAACAGATTAAAGATTTTCCACAAAAAAAACATCACATCACTTTGTTCGTTCAAAGCAGCTCTAGTTGTAGTAGCAGTTTAATAGCACAAGATGTCACCAATCAACTGTTGCTTATTTCTTGGTCATTTGGATGTTGATGTTGCAATAATAGAGGCTATATTTAGTAAAGGAAGTGTTGCTATAGAGATATGAACACAGAGATATGGTCCAGCTGCTTATTCGGATCCAGATCTTCAACTGCCATATTATAATCCCGTACATCATAAGAGCTGTGTTCTAATTATTTATACAATATTCACATCTAAACACACACAGTTGCACACAACCACACTCTTTACAGCACACTACTGAGATCGATGCATTTACAGCTGAATACTTCAGGAAAGACGTCACCAACTACCAGCTGTAGCTTCAAAACATGTTCCTTTGGATAAAGCGGTATTGATTAGACTCCTAGAGCTTCTGTAAAATTAAGAACTGAGGTACTGGATAAGTACTGAGTCATTTAGAACTAGTCACATAATTAAGAACAGAGTCATTACTTCAGTACTGAGCCATTAAGTACTGAGTCACTTAAATAAGTACTGAGTTACTTAAGAACACTTCATTATTAACTGAATCATTAATTACATACTGAGTCACTTGATTTGACTCCTTGATCTGTAAATTAAGAACTGAGTGTACTGAATAAGTACTGAGTCATTAGGGACTGAGTTTTTTAGTTATGTACTCTGTCATTAGTTAAGTACTGAGTCACATAATTAAGAACTGAGTCATTAATTAAGTCCTGAGTCACTTAATTACATACTGAGTCACTTGATTAACAACTGAGTCATTGCTTCAGTACTGAGTCATTAAGTACTGAGTCACTTAAATAACTACCGTGTCACTTAATTGAGAACTGAGTAACTTAATGCACTGAATCATTAATTACAGACTGAGACACTTGATTAAGAACTGAGTCTCTTGATTAATGACTCACTTAATGACTCACTCATTAATGACTCACTTAAATAAAAATGAGTAATTAATAAAGAATTGGGATCTAAGTGATTCCATTAATACAGAGTCATGTAAGTAAGAACTGAGTCACCTAAGTAAGAACTGAGTCATTAATTCAGTCCTGAGTCACTTGATAAATAATTGATTCACTTGATTAAGACCCAAGTCATTACTAAAAACTGTATAAGTACAGAATTAAGTCTTAAGTCATTTATTAAGAACTGAGCTCGAAGTGACTGCATTAATATTGAATCACTTAGAACTGAGTCACTGAGTTGAGAGTCAGTGAAGTCACTGAAGGTTGCTGTTGCTATCTACTTATGAATGCATTTTCTACCAGGTGTTATATTCTTTCGTCGTGTATTGCAGGAAATTTGACACGCTGATCCAGGCCCAAGCTCGTGAGCTTTCTCACTTGAGGCAGCGACTGCGCGAGGGCCGGAGTGCGTGTCACATCCTCAATCAGCACCTGGGAGACACCACAAAGTCGTTTGAGGAGCTGCTGCGTGCCAACGACATCGACTACTACATGAGTCAGAGCTTCAGAGATCAGCTCGCCCAGAGCTCAGCACTCGCCCAGAGAGTCGGAGCCAAGCTGAGCAGCCGTCAGTGTATACCCACACACACACACACACACACACACACACAATACATTATACATTACAATATTATATATTATTATACTACAATACATTCAGTATGATTTTAGAATGAAAATCTTTTTTAACACAGGGGATTATTCTGAAATAGCGGACGACAAGACAGGTCATGAACTGCTTGCGATGCGGTGAGTTCTACATGTACATCCACCGTGAGGTCCACCACAAATCACACACATACACATCACACATCATTTCTTACTTATTGTGCACTTTCAGCATAGGTACTTTGACAGCTGTGAGTTTCCTGAGGTGGGTTTTTTTTTGTTTGTTTCTGCACAGCATTTCAATCTTTTTAGCTTTTAGTTTGTTCTTGGTTCAAATCCAGTGCACACACACACACACACCCACACACCACACATTGCTCATCTTAGCTGGTTATAGTTACACTGACTGTGCTCGATACCGAGCGGAAACGACCCCAAAGCCTGAAGGCACAGTGGCCATTGATTAGTCCGGACAGCACTGGTTTCACAATCCATCCTCAGTGTATTGGACTGTGTACTGGATCAATAAGAGAAGATGGACACTGGGTAGTCAGTAGGAATTTTAGCAGAACTGGGTCATCGATCCAGGCCTTATATCGAGAAGCTGGTCAATGTTTAACCAGAAACTAAATCTGTCCTCAAATATACAAGGCAGCTGTTTTGCTGAGCCAAAGGAAGAGGAAATGAGTTTGCACTAAATATAATTTAAAATTAAATATAATAATAATAATAATAATAATATAAATGATAATGAATAAATCAATTATCATTATCTCTCTGAGTCATTTATTAAAAACTGAGTCATTATCTCAGTACTGATTTATTAATTAAAAACTGGGTCAAGTGATTAAGAACTGAGTCATTCATTAAGAACTTAAATCATTACTTCAGTACTGATTCATTAATTAGAAACTGTCATTTTCAGTACAAAGTCATTTATTAAAAACCGGGTCATTACTTCAGCATAGAATCTTCAATTAAGTTCTGAGTCACTTATTTTACAATTAAGTCATCACTTAAATACTGGATTCATAAGTCATTAACAAATGAGTCATTTAATGCTGAAATGAGAATCCTAAAGGTACCCAGATGGTTCGGCTGTATCTGGTAGTTTGGATGTGTGGAGACAGCTAATATTACCCACAACTCTTTGTGCAAAGGAGGAGTTTTGTGACAGGATGTATTTTTAAACAGCTGTAAAGGAAATGTGGAAAAAACGATTCAAAGGAATTACTTAATAAATGATATAAGGAGTAAGAAAGAAGAGCTGACATGCAATGGGGATTTTGTTTATATTTACAGTGAGTGTAGCATGCAGAAAGGGGGCGAATTTGGACACAGAAGACTGTGTGTGTGTGTGTGTGTGTGTGTGTGTGTGTGTGTGTGTGTGTGTGTGTGTGTGTGTGTGAAAACAAGGCAGCCTTGTGTCTATCAGTGCGAGTGTGTAGTAACAGAAGGGCTTAAATGATGTTCTTCTAAATGAAACTGACAAAACGCTTACTGTGTGTGTGTGTGGGGGGTGGTTTGCTGGTTACATTTCCTCTCTGGCTCAAGCAATCAAGCGAGATGCAGGACTTCCACACACAACAGGAGGAGACTGAATTTCAGACGATTACAGATTTCTGATCATGGACATCATTATTGGAAGAAAGACTCCTGAGCTAAGTTTCTTTCTCAGGTTTTTTTTTTTTTTTTTTTTACAGTTCTAGTGCTTATGAAAATCTGCGGGTTTGGTACTGGTTCCAGATGTCAATAAGACTAAGCATTTCTACTCAAGAGCAGATCAGTGAGAAGGTCAGCGAGAGATCATAAGTGTTCCATTTGACAGATGGTCAGCCAGATGTCTGCTTGGACTTCACCATAGTGTCATTTAAGTTAATTTGTTTCGAACCCAGTCTGTTAGTTGCATTAGTTCGATGCCCTTTTGTGTGCCTATTTTAGGGCACTTTGTCACATATTTGCTGGCTGAGCTTCATTGTGGTTTGCACTGCTAGGATTAGGACAGTCTGTTGACTTGAGCACTAATCAGGTTAGATTATTAAACCTCACGGGAGAGAAATGGGTCAGAGGGAGCTAAACCAATGACAGAGAGAGGGGGGAGCAAATGGATATCAGGAGGAGGAATATCAGGAATATTCTGAAAGTGGATCTCTTTCTCTTGTCCTTCTGCTCGGTTTGATTTGGTAAACTGCATGATGTATCGTCTGGGATTTCCAGCTCCTTCACTAATACAAAACCAAATCATTTGATGTAGCGAAGGAGCCTCGGGAAACTTCATAGAAGCTTCTTGGCCCAAGAGTTGGACGGGTCAGGATTTCCACAAATCATTCTTCACCTTTCGTTCAAGCTTTCTGCAAAAGTACTGGGAGAGAAAATGGGCCATAAATCTACACAGAAACAGGAGTATGTTGCTCTGCATGGACGTGCCGAATCTATAGGACTGGAGTTTTAAGCAAAATCTATTCACCCTACACCCTTCCTTGGATATGGACGAAGCCCAAACATCATTGTTTGGACTCTGGGAATTGTTTTAGTTTTAATTCTGTTTTGTCTGAGAACAAAAGAAGAGGAAGTGACACTCGTTCTTGGTTAATCAAGCTGAGCTAATCAGCGTCCCACAGCACCAAACCACGTTTCCTGTCCTGTCCTGTCCTGTCCTGCGTCTTCCAATGGTCGAGTCAGTTGAACCCGGGCCAGGAGGCGATGTGTCTCCGGCCGTATCCCGGACACAAGGACACACAGGCAAACGGACGGGCCGAGGCGCCATGGCTCCGCTCTGGAAATCAATGCTGTCTAAGAGCAGCCCGCTGTACCGCAACTCACTCTTCTCCTTCTCGCTGTGGGAGAGCCGGGTGCAGGAGCGAGAGCTGATGCTGCTCAGAAAGCAGCTGGAGAGAGAGAGGAGGCCGCTGCTGCACCATATAGAGAAGTAAGGTAGATAGGCAGAAGTGATGGAAAGTTCATAGGTTATATAGTAGGCTAGTGTGTGTGTGTGTGTGTGTGTGTGTGTGTGTGTGTGTGTGTGTGTGTGTGTGTGTGTGTGTGTGTGGTTTTTTTTGCTCATTTAGGTCCAGAATTATTGCCACCTTTATAATAAAAATTATATATATTTCATCAATAACCCATGCAATAACAAGTAATACTCTAATATAATTAGGATCCAGAATTATAGTTATAATTATAGTAAAAATGCATATATTAAATCAATAAGACATGATTTTTTAAAGATATTTTGATCTTAAACATGCTGTCATTTTGTTTTCTCAACTAATCTTTTCTTTTTAATTAGGAATTGAGTCACGTAATTAAGAACTGAGTCATTATTTCACTACCGAATCACATTATGAAGAACTAAGTCATGTAATTAAGAGCCTAATCACTTAATTAAGAACTGCAATCATTCATTTATAACTGAGTCTTTACTTCAGTACTGAGTCATTAAGAACTCAGTAGAGTCATTCATTTATAACTGAGTCATCACTTCAGTCCTTAATGAATGACTCGTAACTGAAAGTGACTCAGTTCTTAATTAAAGACTCAGTTTTAAATGAATGACTCAGTACTGAAGTAATGACTCAATTCTTAATTACATCACTCAGTCCTTAATGAATGGCTCATAACTAAAATCAGTTCTTAATGAATGACTTATAACTGAAATAATGACTCAGTCCTTAATTGAAGACTCAGTTCTAAATTAATGACTCAGTACTGAAGTAATGACTCAATTCTTAAATAATGACTCATTACTAAAGTAATGACATTAAGTAAGTCATTAATTAAGTGCTGAGTCATTATTTTAGTTATGAGTCATTCATTACGGACTAAGTGATGTAATTAAGAATTGAGTCATTACTTCAGTACTGAGCTATTTATTAAGTCCTGAGTCACTTAACAATTGAGTCACTCGATTAAGACCCGAGTTATTACTCAAATACTTCATGAAGTAGAGAACTAAGAATTGAGTCATTAACAAATGAGTCATTTGATTTAAATTCTAGGATGCTGAATGTTTCTGGTAGATTGGATGTGTGGAGACTTTTTGAAGGTAATAATGCCCACAATTGTGACAGGATGCTTTTTAGAGAGCTGTAAATGTAACGTGAAAAATTAAAGGATAGTAAATAAGGAGTAACAAAGAAAAAGTGCAATGTGATAAGGATTGGTTTGTTTTAGTGACTGAGTGTAGAATGCAGATTTTTCTCAAATAGGGCGTTTTTCTTTTACAACACCTTTTTTTTTTTTTTGCTGTTATTATTAATGCAATAAAGTCTTCCCAGGAAGGAATATTAGCATCGTGTCTCATCTTTCCCCATTAATTGCTCTATATTTTTAATTGCATTTTTTAAATGTATTATCTGATGTGTACAGGTCAAAAGCCATCTGTCTCCGTGATGCAATTAAAGCAGGGTTTTATAGTTCTAGTCTGAAAGCAGTTCAAATCTAAAACTCGGCATCAGTCACTTTTTAATAATGAGCTAAAGGGAAAATGTATTAGGCAGGAAAACAAATGTTGATTGAATACTGGAGAGAACAAATCCTGAAAATTAAAACTGCAATTAGAAAAGAAAATGACTCTCCTTTCTCCTTTAAAAAAAAAAAATATATTGTCAATCGATTAAAATATTTAAAATATTTAATTGTGATTAATCGCTCGATTGTCATCAGTTAACTAGCGATTAATCGCAAACTGATAATCATCATATGCATAAACAAATATGGATGCTTTATGCAAATGTATGTTTATTATTAGTGAAACCAAACACAACATAAAGCATGAGGACAAAATATTCATGTAAATTTATATTGTGGACATTTGCAATGCAAAGCGAATGTTCCCTTAGGAAATAATGTAAACTCGGATAATCTGTTCCACACACCCAAAAATATTCATGTAAAAAAAAAATTTTAATGGTATTTTATGTCAAATTCATTGTCCCTAATGTATTTGAATGATAAGTACACAATATAAAGTAAGTGAAAACAAATTGAGCTGCACTTCTGGCTGGTGTGAGGGAGATGAGAGGGAGGAGAGGAGGAGCAGGAGGAGAAAGAGGAGGGTTATTGCATGGAAGGAGAATCTGATTCCATGAGAACACACGTGCTCACAATACTACAGTAAATGGTTCGTCCGTTTAACATGTTCATTTTGTATTATATTTGAATATATTTGCAATGTGTGTGATTTCTGTGTGAATTTCTGAGTTGCACAGTCAAGCACTTTATTAAAGTTCTAAGATTTTATTGTGGTTTTGAAAGAAGACATAATTCACAGGGGTGTGTGTGTTTGTCTGCCATCAATCAGTACAGGCTGGACCAAATATTTTAATCAAAAGACAACGAGTGAGAAGTGGTAGCACAGCACTTAAGGCTCTGGGTTACTGATTGGAAGGGCATGGGTTCAATTTTCAGTATTGCCAATATGCCAATGTTGGGCCCTTGAGCAAGGCCTTTAACCCTCTCAGCTCCAGGGTCTGTGCATCATGGCTGACCCTGTGCTCTGACCCCAGCTTCCTAACAGGCAAAAGCCTTAAGGAGGTGATAGCTCAGTGGTTAAGATGTTGGACTTCTGATCAGAATGTCATGAGTTCAAATCCCAGCACCACCAAGCTGCCACTGCTGGGCCCTTGAGCAAAAGCTTAACACAATCCCCCCCCACCCCACCCCCACCCCTGTAGTTTCAGATGAGATGCTCTGTTTAAGATTTAGCGTCTGCCAAATGCCAAAAATGTAAAAGGGAATAAACCCAGCGGTGGATAAGCTCATAACCCAGGGAGCCTGAAGGGAAGCAGACACTGTGTGCCGTTACTTTTCGTTTCATTCTAAATAGCCACTTAGTACTTTGGTTTAATTACTCAAAGACGCTTATCGTCTGTGCGGTGATTATGAATGTTTTAATGGGGGGCCGTCTGTTTGTGTGTGTGGTGGTGGTGGGGGGGACTTAATAATACATTTAATAGCTTTACATGAGAGAACTCACGCTCCTCGACACAAAGAATTGACTAGATCTTTTTGGAAATGTCAGAAACTTTTTGAATGTTAAGCAAATCTGTAAAACCTCCGACTGTATTGTGCTCCACAGTTTAAGCAAGGAGCTCCAGCAGAAAGATAAGCTCATCGAGTCCCTGCGTGCCAAACTTGAGCAGCAGCAGGAGCAATCCGGTGAAGACACGCCAACCAGAGGCCACTCCATCTCAGGAGACGCTGAGCAATCAGAGCATTCGTCCTTTGTCATGGACGAGCAGGGTGAAGACCTGGACTTGTGTTCCGAACTGGACGCTGTAAGCGAGTTTGGACAAGAGGAGCAAGCTGATGGTACGCCATTCTTCATTTTTGTTTCTTAGAAATGAGAGACAGGAGGGCGGAGGTATTAGTGGAGGTTAGTGGCGAGGGCAGTTCGGTCCAGGCTGAGGATGAGAGTACAATGTCACTTTAGTGAATGTGAGGTCAATTCATAGGAATTTATATTAGAGAGAAAATAAATAGGCTTTCACTTTTGTCAAGGAGAGGGTTAAGGGCCTTGCTCAAGGGCCCAACAGGTGCATACTGGGGCTTGAACCCCCAACCTTCCAATTAGTATCCCAGAGCATAAACCATTGAGCATACCCAAATAATTATAGAAAGTAGCAACACCGAGGACACTAATGCTGTGAGAATAGACCACAAGTTATAACGGCTTCAGAAGTGTATTTACCATCTGGACCAGGGCTTGAGATGAACTCCAGGTTTGAGGAGTTCAAAGTTTTTATTTTGGTTTTTTTTTAGTTCAAAAGAAAGGTAAAAAGATGAAAAAGGAAGGTTATGATTTTCAAAAACCAAAGGGATGTCAAAACCAAAATAAAGAAATATTCACAAGTACTTTAAAATCAAGTTATAAAAAATTGAAAAGCACTACTACACTACATTTTTGGGTGGTGTAACAGGTGAAGGCAATAAGTAATCAGAAAAGAATAGAGGAACACACTGGCGACACCTGGTGGGGAAGAGAAAGAAAGACACAAAAAAACGACATAAAAACCATGCTCATATTTTTCTTCCTCACCCTCTCCCTAGAACCTGAGCAGTCACACACATATCCATCCAACGCTCCATCGGTCACCTCTTCACACAGCCACCGGTCCACAAGCAGCTGTCCCAGCATGCACTGCACCCCTCACAGACCCCCGGATGGCCAAATACAGACAGGTAGGACACAAGAGCATGCAGCAACAACAAAAAGAAGTCAGTGTTATATTACAGTCCTTACTCCTGGGGGAAAAAATTTCATACAGTTTCGACCACAGCAGTGTTTTTTTTTCTGTCCACTGAAAGTTCAGATCAGCAAACCCTTCTGTAAAAGAGATATATATATATACTTGCCCCCTTCCTTTTCCACAGAGCCCAATTCCACCCCTATGCCCCAGAGCTCCCAATTTCTCCCTGCTCAGATGGCTTTTCTGCCATTCGACCCCCACACACAACACCCAAGACCTCGTTCTAGCACCACAGGGGGCTTCTCTCTGGCTGAGGTTCACCAGGAGCTACAGAGGCTGCAGAGGCAGTTAGCCAACAGTGAGCATTTGCGTGTTTGTGTATGTGTCTATGTGCGTGTTTGTGTGTGTAAAGTAATATTTTCCATGTACTCACACACCTGCGTCCCCCAATCTGGACGCTTCCCTTCTGGCTAACGAACAATTCAGAAACAAAGCCGTTCATTAACGATCATTTCCCGGCACAAAACAGCATGGCATGTTTGAACTGTTTGACACGATTTTTTTAACATGAAGTAGTTGAAAAGCAGGTTTTGGGCTCATGATAATTGTAATAGATATCAATCAGTGTTTGAGTCATTAACATCATTCTATTCATAGATTGTTGTGCTGAGAGTCACAGTGTCTTTTCACATAAACTGAGTTGATTAAGAGTCTTGTAATAAAAATAATAATAGGTAACATAATAGCCGTAATAAATCATAGCACTTTGGATGCTTAAGTACATTTAAAGGCAAATACTTAAGTACTTTTACTCTGTAACATTTAACTTAAGCACATGGTTTGTGTCAAGTCTCATGTCATCTTCACACCCAACCAAAAGGTCTGTATCCCATGTCTGCTGGATTTTCTAGCGTAGTTTTGAATGTATGGTCAAAAATGTCAAGGTGCAGCTCATGAAGACAGCTGGAAGTCTTTTTGCTGTCATTTTACATTACAGAAATGATAATAATACAAGAAAAAACAAAGCTTTTGCTGCAGCAGAGACCCTTTGTATAACTATATAACCCCTCCCTCTGAGTGTAAAACAGCTGCTCCACCATACAGATGTTTTTACGATATATATATACCGATATATAATACATTTATTTGGCACGGCGGCTACAAATTCCATTTCATGCCGCATTACCTAGTTGTTGGTTTTTTTGCAATAGAAACAAAAGGAACATGCACATGTGTCTCAAAATACATAAAATACTCTGTGTTTCCAAACTTTAGACAGGATTTGTTGTTATTTATTTAGGGTTGTTTGTCCAAAAATTCTGGTTTGTAAATCCCTACTGATCCGAGTGCTTAATCATTTACACTGCTGAAAATGAGAACACTTTGGACGAAGGATACTTGACCACCCAGTTTAAAATTTGTGTCTTTAAATCTGTCTCATCTCTTGTGTTGTCTATTAGACCCTGAATCTTTCCAAACCATTAACCATCTTCCTATTTATATCCTTTTGTTATATCCAGCAATTGCTACTGTCACTTAAGAAATGTTTTCTATTTTTTCCTTTATTCCTGCTCAGATTTTAGCGGTGCTCAGGTTAAACCCCTGTCGAGTGATTTCCACCGGACTGCTCTTCACCTCCCATCCCAGCATGCCTTTCAGCAATCTCCTTTCGCCAGCCTTCATCCTAGCCCGAATATGACACATGGCCCTAGAAGAGAAGGCTCTTACAACGATGTTTCCTTAAGCTCCTCAGGTTTCCACTCTGGTGCACGCCACACAGGTACTGACGCTCTACGAGACCTGAATAACATAAGCATATTAAATACCCACGTGTGTGTAGAGAAACGTTTTTTTTCCAACAACGTGCATGATCTAAACCTTGGAACAGGAACGGACTTGATCGAGGAGCACCTGAGGGAGATTCGCAGCTTCCATCGCCGTCTTGAAGAGTCCATCCAGACCAACGAACGTCTGAGACAGCAGCTTGCAGAGAGAATAGGCTCCAAGATACAGGAAGGAGGTCTGAGAAACCACATCATTGTTAAGAAGCAAACCTAACACATACTGTCTTCACTGATCACCTACACATTATCTCTGATTTCGTAAACTGAAGAGAGTAATTAACACCAGCATTGAGCTGTATGTACAGTAAAGTATTATGTACTACTATAGTAAAGTATAGTGTACTAGTACAGTAGAATGTATATACTATATTATAATATTATACATATTACTCTAATAAGGATGACTCACACTGAATTAAATTAAATATGAATACAGATTGTGCTATATGTATTGAGTGACAATACATGATAAATAGTCTACAATACATGGAAAATAAATTTGGATAGAAACCAATTTAATAGATTAAATTATAGCTTTTTATCCCTGGTTTTTTCTATGTTTATCACTTTATTAGGCGCTCCAACAAATATCTACATCCAAGGACTTGACTCGGTCAGTCAGCTGTCTACTGAGGTTCGAGTCCTCAAAGAGGAGAATCAGGCTCTCCAGAGTCGGCTCCAGCAGGCGAGCAGAGGTCCAGCAAGCATCATATGTAACACATATAATATGTGCCTATAATATATGTAGTATATACTACTACACATACTATACTATACATATACTATATAGTAGTAGTATATGTGCCTATATAGTATACGTATAGTATATGTATACTTTATAGAAAAAAGTATTGGGATACCTGACTTTTCCAGCCAGTGGTTTTTCCCTAAGCACAAAGGCATACATGTCTACAGGGAGTGCAGAATTATTAGGCAAATGAGTATTTTGACCACATCATCCTCGTTATGCATGTTGTCTTACTCCAAGCTGTATAGGCTGGAAAGCCTACTACCAATTAAGCATATTAGGTGATGTGCATCTCTGTAATGAGAAGGGGTGTGGTCTAATGACATCAACACCCTATATCAGGTGTGCATAATTATTAGGCAACTTCCTTTCCTTTGGCAAAATGGGTCAAAGAAGGACTTGACAGGCTCAGAAAAGTCAAAAATAGTGAGATATATTGCAGAGGATGCAGCAGTCTTAAAATAGCCAAGCTTCTGAGCGTGATCATCGAACAATCAAGCGTTTCATTCAAAATAGTCAACAGGGTGCATGAAGCGTGTGGAAAAACCAAGGCGCAAAATAACTGCCCGTGAACTGAGAAAAGTCAAGCGTGCAGCTGCCAAGATGCCACTTGCCACCAGTTTGGCCATATTTCAGAGCTGCAACATCACTGGGTGCCCAAAAGCACAAGGTGTGCAATACTCAGAGACATGGCCAAGGTAAGAAAGGCAGAAAGTCGACCACCACTGAACAAGACACACAAGCTGAAACGTCAAGACTGGGCCAAGAAATATCTCAAGACTGATTTTCTAAGGTTTTATGGACTGATGAAATGAGAGTGAGTCTTGATGGGCCAGATGGATGGGCCCGTGGCTGGATTGGTAAAGGGCAGAGAGCTCCAGTCCGACTCAGGCGCCAGCAAGGTGGAGGTGGAGTACTGGTTTGGGCTGGTATCATCAAAGATGAGCTTGTGGGGCCTTTTCGGGTTGAGGATGGAGTCAAGCTGAACTCCCAGTCCTACTGCCAGTTTCTGGAAGACACCTTCTTCAAGCAGTGGTACAGGAAGAAGTCTGCATCCTTCAAGAAAAACATGATTTTCATGCAGGACAATGCTCCATCACACACGTCCAAGTACTCCACAGCATGGCTGGCAAGAAAGGGTATAAAGAAGAAAATCTAATGATATGGCCTCCTTGTTCACCTGATCTGAACCCCATTGAGAACCTGTGGTCCATCATCAAATGTGCGATTTACAAGGAGGAAAACAGTACACCTCTCTGAACAGTGTCTGGGAGGCTGTGGTTGCTGCTGCACGCAATGTTGATGGTGAACAGATCAAAACACTGACAGAATCCATGGATGGCAGGCTTTTGAGTGTCCTTGCAAAGAAAGGTGGCTATATTGGTCACTGATTTGTTTTGTTTGGTTTTTGAATGTCAGAAATGTATATTTTTGAATGTTGAGATGTTATATTGGTTTCACTGGTAAAAATAAATAATTGAAATGGGTATAAATTTGTTTTTTGTTAAGTTGCCTAATAATTATGCACAGTAATAGTCACCTGCACACACAGATATCCCCCTAAAATAGCTAAAACTAAAAACTACTTCCAAAAATATTCAGCTTTGATATTAATAGTTTTTTGTGTTCATTGAGAACATGGTTGTTGTTCAAATTAAATCCTCAAATAAAATTAATCCTCAAAAATACAACTTGCCTAATAATTCTGCACTCCCTGTATAGGATGTCTTTGGATGTGACAGCATGAATTTTCCCCTCCACTTGAACAAGGAGACCCAAACCTGATCCAACATGATAATGCCCCTAAATATGCATACATACAGCTCCATGAACATCTGCTTTCCATGGGTTGGAGTGGAAGATCTTGAGTGGCCTGCTATAGAGCTCTCAACCCTATGGAACACCTTAGAGATGAATGTGAACCCCGTCACCTCACCTACATCAGTATCTGACTTTACTAACACCCTTGTGCCTAAATGAATCTCCACAACATTTAGTGTAATATCTTACCAGAAGAGTGGAGGTTATTATAACAGCAAATGATGACTAAATATGGAATTTGATGTTGAAAAAGCACATATGAATCTTATGCTCAGGTGTCCACAAACGTTTGTCCATAAAATGTATATACTACAGAAATGTCTATCTGATGTTGCGTCTATTCAGCATGTTTTGGGGAAATGCACGAACAGTGGCTTTACATCTGACCTGTCGACGTTTGCGTTTTTTCAGTGGATGGCGTGAAACAGGCAGAGCAGTTGCGGGACGCGGTCTTATTAGAGCGCTCCAGGCTGCAGCAGGCAGAGCTGGAAGCAGAAAAGTGGGCGGGGCAGTTCAGGCAGGTGCAAGCCCAAATGAGAGAACAGACGAACGCATTTCTGCAGCTGAAGCAGGACAAACAGGTCATCCGGGAGAACGCGAACAGGTACGGCGATATTAGCACGGGACGACGGTTTCTGTTCTAGCGATCAAATGGACAGCCACTGACGATGCCGTGTGGGTGTGTGGGTTTGTGGGTGTGTTCAGGCTCCAGCACGAAGTTCAAATTCTCCAGCAGCAGCTCACTGAGAGCAGACGAGTCGTGCATGCACTTCAGTATGAACTGCAGATATACCACAGACTGCATGACAGTAAAGGTAAATCATACATATATACACTCATTGTTTTACACCTTGTATCCTGACAGTTCTTGATGCATTTTTATCTCTACTACTTCAGAAGCAGACGTGCAGGAGCCGCCGTCTCACACGTACACGATGGAGGAGACGCTAAATGACCGCCTTGATCCTGACGTGCTCCACTTATCAGCTAGAAAACACATTTTCCATGGTGAGGCAAATAAACAACCAGCATCTAGTCACTACAAGGGTTGTGCTTCTCCATAACTGAGGGCATTTTTGATGCAGCGCGATCCGATTTCCATTCGACTCGACACAAAGCGTTTCAACGCAATACGATACAACAGAAAAAATATGATGCTCTGCAATTTAATACGCTACCGATCGTTCGCTTTTATTTCTTTTACCCTCGTGGCTTTCTCGCAAACAGGCCTTTGTTGTGCAAGAAGAAAAAAGATTTAAACCAGACGTCATTTTCCTGTTGTGTCTCCAGGAAGAGACAGCTCTACCTCTGCCATGTTAATCTGTATTCTATGCGACTCTCAGCACACGCCTCGGTCTCCGTAGTGCTTTGATACCTCAACAGTTTAACGACAAGAAATCAATGTTTATAGCAAATATCGCTCACAAACTATTGGTCACTTTCTAAAAAGCTTTTATGCCGATGCGAATCTATGAATCCTACCATCCCTACAAAACATTATTGTTGTGATTCTTCTAGACTCGCCTCGACCACCTCCAGTTCAGGATGCAGGGCTCTTAACTCCAGCCTTATTCTTCTCTGCTCAGCTTCAAGCCTCCAGTGAGTGGTCCACACTTTCTTCATGAATGATACAGTAGAACTTTACTTAGATATTTAATATACTGTACATTTAGCTGGTCTAGGATTTTAAATGATGCGAGAGTATTCAAAAGGAGGTAACGAGTAACAAACGTACCGAACCCCTGTATAGGACGTCCTGAGGGTGAGGGCCAAGACGGCTTGTTCGCATGCAGGACAGGGTGTCATGTTGTGGGCCACTGGGACGACTTCAGTCCCTTGCAGCAGCAGCTCCTGGAGGGCAAAGCGCTCATCTGCAAGATGGAGGCGACACTGCAGTCCGGCATGGAGATGAACCCGCAGGAGGTCAGTCTGAAAGCTGGTTATCCGAGAGCAAACCGAGGAACGATTTATGGAACGGCATCGTGGCACTGCTTCACCTAGCTTTGACCCAGCTCCAGGGTCCCTAATTCAATCTTGAGTGTGGGTCCGTGTAGAGTTTCTCTGCATGTTCTCCTCATATCAGGATGGGATGGATGTCCTCCAGGTTCTCTGGTTTCCACCCAGTTTTCTGTAACATGCCATCAAGTTTCAATATCTTTTCCCAAACATAAAATATGTACTTGATTTTCAATTTAGAATGGTTTCCATTTTTCTGTAAAAAAAAAAAAAAAGTGCCACCCACTGGCATACCAGAGCTGCTCATTTTCTTATGTTGCTCCATCATTTGTTTTTCTGTTTATCATTTGTTCAGGGCTGTTTAAGGAGCATGCTGGCCAGCACAAGACCTTCAAGCAGATCCTGGAGGAGATAGGGTCTGCCCTTAAAATGTTCTGGAGGGCTGCTCTCCCTAACGCTGAGACACCAGAGCATCAAAAGGTTAGACTTCAGGAAGTCAAAAGACCAGGGCTGAGAGACCTCATCCCCAAAAAACACTCCTCTGATCTTCTGTGCTATATCTTTCATGTATTTACTTGAAAGTGTATGTTTATGTGTGTGTGAAGGAGCAAACTTTGAGAGAAGAAGTTGTCTCTCTGAGACAAAAGCTTGCTGAACAGGAGACGACCCTAAAGGATACGTTTGAGACCCTGAGAAACTCCAATCGTACCAAAGACAGCATGGAGCAATTAATCGTCAGCCAACGTGAGCCTGCTTTTCAATTTTCACTGGTCTGGTCGTTTGTTATGAAGCTCTGTTCATTGGTCTGGTGTCTTCGCAGTGTCCAGGACACGAGACGTGTTGAAGAAAGCTCGCAGCAACCTTGAGGTGAGTCAGACCAAGCAAATAAACTGGCTATATAACTTTATGATCTACAACAGAAGGTTTTCAGGGATCAGTTTCAGCTCATCTAGATTTGACCTGACCACAAACCTCTGTCCTTCTTCAGAACTAGCAAGTGCACAGAGTAGAACCTCTTGTTATGAATCAATCACGGGTTGAAATTGGGCCAGGAGTTCCTGGTGTGATGGATGATGATTTCAAGGGGTGTGTTAAGCCCAGTAAATGATGTTTCATTTAAAAAACATAGATGAAATCCTTTGTCATGTATACCAATGGTCTGTCTGGATACTCGATTCTGATTGGCTGGAAGGTGTCCATCCAAACCATTGAACCAGTCCAGTCCTTTCAGAGTGTAACCCTAGAAACATACGAGGCAGATACTCCTGGTGAACATGGTGGGGTCCATAAACAGGTCTAGGAACAAGATGAACTGCAGAAGTTAACGCCAACATCTTCATTATTAGTAAAGATGTGATTACAGATGCATGTGATTCATCAATCCATCTTCTCTCTCAATCTGCTCATCTACCCATCTATCAACCCATCTGCTCACTAAATCCATCCAACTGTACATTCATTCAGCTATCTTCTCTCTCCAACTCCATCCATCTATTCCATAAATCCAGCCATCCATCCATCCATCCATCCATCCATCAATCCATCCATCAATCCAAATTCTCTCTCAATCTATCATCCAATCCATTACCTATCTCAATATATTCATCTATCCACCCATCTATCCTCTTTCTATATCCATCCATCCATCCTTTATCTATATCCATCCATCCATCCATCCATCCATTTAAATTCTCTCTTAATCTATCATTCAATCCATCTTCTCTCTCAATATATTCATATATCCACCCATCTATCCTCTTTCTATATCCATTCATCCATCCAGCCATCCAAGTTCTCTCTAAATCTATTAACCAATTCATCTTCTTTTAATATACATCTATCCACCCATCAATCCTCTTTCTATATCCTTCCATCCATCCATCCAAATTCTCTCTCCATCCATCCACCCATCCAAATTCTCTCTTAATCTATCATTTAATCCACCTTCTTTCTCAATATATTCATATATAGACCATCCATCCTCTTTCTATATACATGCATCTTTCCATCCAGTCATCCATCCATTTAAATTCTTTCTCCATTCCTCCATCTAGTCACCTATCCATCCTCTCTCAAAATCTACACATCTTCCACCCATCCCTCTTCTCTCTATATCCATCCATCTGTCTGTCCCTCCATTCATCCTCTTTCTACTGTATATCCATCAATCTGTCCATTTATCCATCCATCTTCTCTCTCTCCCACTCCATCCATCCACACCCCCTTTCTTTCAGATTAGCTTTGTGAAGCCAACATTGTTGCGATGAACTTTCCCTCTATAATGCCAGTATTTGCATTAATTAATATTCAGGCATACAAGGAGACTGGATCTATTCTGTCGTCGTAATATTACACACGCTTTGAAATTCAGACAAACAATCTCCTCCCTCCACATCGAAGCGTTTAAATCCTCTGCTCGTGCATTTCATATCATCAAGCCAACCGAGTGTAACAGCTACACAACACCCTGACACATTCCTCACTTCCACTCACTGTTTCCCTCTCTCTTTCTCTTTCTCTTTCTCTGAGTACTTCTAGAAGAACGAGCTCAGGATCGAGTCTTTAGGCTGCTCCTTTTCTCCTCCTTCTCCCCAGTCTTTCTCCTTCAGCCCTCGCTGGGACGATAAAGGTACACCCCGGGCCTGTTTGGATTCTGGGAGTGTGCGTTTGCATGTTGGTGCACGTTCAAAACATTTTATTCATACTGTATAGACAAAAGTTTTGGCACATCAATTTTTTTTTTAGCCATACGTGTGTATGTGCACAAAGCCAGCTTCATGATGATAATGGTGAAGACCTCCTGCTATAGAGCTTTGACCTCAACCCTATTAAACAGCTTTGGGACAAATTGGAATTGCTGACTGCACCCCAGGCCTCCTCACCTCACCTACATCAGTACATAAATGATCCATCTTCCCAGAAGAGTGGAGTTTATTCAATCAGTAATTGGGGACTAAATGTGGAATTTGGTCAGATGTCCACAAACTTTTGTCCATATAGTGTAGTGTGAACACAGTTCTTTATCTGAACACTGTACTGTTCTAACACAGATCTTCTACTCTTAGGTCAAGTCTCGAACGCTGGATTCGGTTCCTATCCTGGACCGAGTATCGTGACCGCCCCGGATCAGGCCCCGCGCACAAAGTTCTCATGGGTAACCCGGCGCTTTGGCCTTCAGCGCCCTCTACAGATGTGCCCTAGCAGTGCAGGATCAATGCTCCAAGCTGCTGCAGCCACCCCGTGCTGAACGAGCTCAAGGTTCACCAGGCCTCCGCATTTAAAGCTTTAAATATATTTTACTGGTTGTTTGTGCTCAGGGATCTACAGCAGGTCCTGTAGCTTTCGCTGTAGTTTAGATCTCAGGTCGGTTGGTGTACGGGTGTCTTTTCTTGAAGTAGCAAGAAACAAGTGTTCTTATGAAAAGGTTGCTGGTTCAGACTTTGTTGCAAATTGGTACATTATCTATATATATATTCGGTGTCCTGTAGCTTCTACTGTTACTGACTCCTTTCTTTCAGACAATTACTCAATCCAGATCTCACATCCCTTCCATCTTTTTTTTCTATATCTATCTATCCATCTGTCTGTCCATCCATCCATCTTCTCTCTATATCTATCCATCCATCCATCTTCTCTCTATATCTATCCATCCATCCATCTTCTCTCTATATCTATCATCTGTCTGTCTGTCCATTTATCTTCTCTATCAATCTACCCATATTCATCTTGTCTCTACCTCTCCATCTACCCATCCAAATTCTCTCTCAATCTTTCCATCTATTCACCCATCCATTTTCTCTTTATACCGATCTGTCTGTCCGTCCATCCATCTTCTCTCTCCATCCATTCATTCATCCAGATTCTCTCTCAATCTATGCACCTATTCATCATCTATCTATCTATCTATCTATCTATCTATCTATCTATCTATCTATCTATCCATCCATCCATCCATCCATCCATCCATCCATCCATCCATCCATCCATCCATCGTCTCTCTATATCATTCATCTGTCTGTCCATCCATCTTCTTTTTATTTTCATCTGTCCGTCCATCCTTCCTACAGATCTTGTGCTCTGTTGGGGGGCGGGGCTAAAGGATCAGCCTGGATTAAAGCCTGAGATTAGATCGGAGTGAGTCATGGCCTATAAACACTCAGCAAATCTACCTGGAATAAGTTTTTAAAAGAAACAGCAATAATATATATATGATGGTGTGTGTGTGTTTGCATGTGTTTTAAAAGAATATACTGATAACGTGTTATACTTTAACTATAAAGAAGACCGAGAGTGCAATGCAATCGCTGTTAAATACGTACAGAGTGAGAACACTGACACTGCTGCTCACTCTTTCAACACTGTACCTCTGAACAGGGAACGAAGCTCAATAACGATCTGCTGTTACTTCATAGAGTCACGGATTAAGTGCATTGTGCAAAATTAGAAGTTTAAAATTTAATCTATTTAATGGTCAGTATTAAAAAAAAAAAACAAGCAACAACAATACCCTCAAATATTCTTGTCATTTTCGGTCTAAAAACTGTATCCTTTTTCTCGACATTGTATTATTTAGATATGCCTTATTGATGGACCTTTTTTTATTATTTGTTTTTATTTTTTTGTACCCAACACCTGTAAAATGTACTAGATGGCAAAACTAAAAACCCTGTGTAAACTATTTACCCGGAGGCGGGACAATCGGTGAGAGAAGCTGTCAATCATGAGTCGCTATACTGTTGGATACGCAAGGACGGGTTTCTGCTGTTCAATATCTCATTACACATGCACTCGACTTCATTTCATTTCATTCAATATGTACTGAAGTGTGCATTGGTTACAGGGGGGCAGAATTTGAACTCTTTGTTCAGCATTTGCATGTTTTCTACTGCATTTTGTATGCAAGAACCCGTCCACTCACACACTCGATTTCCTTTTAAATCTTTTATAGATTTTTTTATATAATACCAAACAAAAAGCCCAGACAGAATCAATCAACTATGTAATAAAATATAACCAAGCAGTAGAGAGACACGGCCCAGAGATCAATTGTGCTCTGTTAGAAATGTATTGAATGAACGAGTGAAAGATGAAATGTGTGTGTGTGTTCTGACAATTGCTGATTTATTGTCTATGCATCATGTGTTCTTTATAGAAATAAAATGTGTATATGTGGTAGAAGTTGTTTCAAATAAAAAAAAATATATATTTAATTTTCTCAGTTATACAGATTTGAACTCATGACCTTCCAATCAGAAGCCCAACATCTTATCCACTGAGCTACCTCTTTCCTTTTATACTTGTGGGAGTAAATCAAGTACAATGTAAAACACTTAAACTCTCCAGTAGCTCAGGCGCTGGGTTGCTGATCGACAGGTTTTGGGGCCCCTGAGCAAGGCCCGTAATCCTCTGTGCTCCAGGGGCTCTGTATCATGTCTGACCTTCCTAACATCCTTGCGATTATGTAAAGAAAGAATTTTCTTAAAAAAAATATAGAAACCTTACTTTTTCTTCTGTATTGCATGAAATCAACACCTATTCGAAGTGGTGGGAAAAAATATTTCCCCCAATAGATGGCGCCAGAGAGCATTGCTGCTTCACCTTCAAAATAAACGATCCTGGGTTTTTTTTTTTTTTTTATCAGAGAGAAACAGACGAACACGAGAGACGAAAATGCAAAATCACCGTGTTTATTGAAATATGTTGAAAAACTCGCTGCGATGTAAACAGGATTCACTGATAATGAATGAACAGTCTGCATATATATTGGGATCAGTTTTCATAAGGCACATTTATTTATTTTTTTTATAATCTGCAAAATGATCGATAAGTGCATTTTTTTTTTTTTTTTTTTACCAACAAGGACAAACGAATCTAAAGGTAGAACAAACAATAAACGCTGGACGATTGGGTGAGCGGAGATGGACGAGGTTTTGCTTGAGTAAACTTTCGCTCCTGGAACTGAAATCTCGTTAATAAACGTAAAAAAAAAAAAAAAAAGTAAACCTGAGACAAATGGACGGAGTGGAAAAAAAATAAAAACTGCCTTGCTGGAGTACTAGGCTTTAAACAGGAGTTAATGTGGATGATTTGGCTTTGAATATATATTTTTTAACATGATTTGTTTCACATAAAACCACAAGTAAATTCTCTTTAAATGTAAAAGCTGCATTTCTGCCTCGAATGCAATAAATCTTCCTATTGGTCGGTTCGAGCCCAGAAAGTAGACTGTAGATGTTTAAGTATAAAATCCATTTTCACAAGATATATGTGCTCATATTGCTCAGCTCCAGCAGATCCTCTGGATCAGATCTTATCGTTATGAATTGCACAAAACCTGTTGTGTTGGTATTCAGGAAATAAACTCAGTCACATTCGAGGCCTACGTTGGACTCCTTCCGGCTTATGGTTCATTTGGGATGACACTTTTGGTTCTAAGCTTCTCAACAACTATTCCATGTTTTTTACATCTCTTCGGCTCTTACTTTTACACATACAACCCCCTCCCGACCCCCTGTCACCTACTCTTCACACATACACACCTACACTTATACGCCTCACTTGGAGATGCCTAAACCGGTCTTCATGTACTCGTATACCACGTAGCTGATGCTGACGGCCGGGATCACTTTTAAGAAGTTGGGTAAAATGCCGCGGTACAAGCCGAAGAAGCCGTCCTTCTCCAGGATCTTCTTCGTCAGTTTGCCCATGGACACCTGCTCCGAGCCTTCCACAGACGCTGCAGGCAAAACATATCGGAGAGAACTTTCACTTTCTCCAAATATCACCACATTTCAGCATTAATCTAAATAAATAAATAATAAACACCTATAGATTTTATTCCAATGCTTTTCTAGACCAGGGGTCCCCAAACCTTTTTTCCTGTAAGATCCACATCATTTTTCAGAAAATGAGACGGGCCTGGAGTGACTGCCAGTATTATTGTGGAGATTTCGTTATGATTTTAAACGTAGATATTTTGCCTCCTAATGCTACATTAGTTTATTTTTTTATGCACCATACAGACAAATGTCATTAGCATTACTTTTCAGGAGCTACAGTATATCACCTATTAAAAGAACATTATTACGATCATAATGACATTTTTGCATATTCATTGCTGTTAACATCAAATCATTTACTTATGCATATTGTTGGTGGGTGAATCCAACAAATATTTAGGCTACGTTAATAACTAGACGTCGACCGATTGCGGATTTTACCGATTGCTCGGTTGGACCGTACTTGCAGATTAGATCAAGTAAAATGGATACTGGATAAAAGTAACAAACATACAGTACAGACCAAGAGTTTGGACACACCTTCTCATTCAAAGAGTTTTCTTTATTTTCATGACTATGAAAATTGTAGAGTCACACTGAAGGCATCAAGGGCTATTTGACCAAGGAGGAGAGTGATGGGGTGCTGCGCCAGATGACCTGGCCTCCACAGTCACCGGACCTGAACCCAATCGAGATGGTTTAGGGGTGAGCTGGACCGCAGAGTGAAGGCAAAAGGGCCAACAAGTGCCAAGCATCTCTCGGGGAACTCCTTCAAGACTTTTGGAAGACCATTTCAGGTGACTACCTCTTGAAGCTCATCAAGAGAATGCCAAGAGTGTGCAAAGCAGTAATCAAAGCAAAAGGTGGCTACTTTGAAGAACCTAGAATATGACATTTTTCAGTTGTTTCACACTTTTTTGTTATGTATATAATTCCATATATAATTCCACATGTGTTAATTCATAGTTTTGATGCCTTCAGTGTGAATCTACAATTTTCATAGTCATGAAAATAAAGAAAACTCTTTGAATGAGAAGGTGTGTCCAAACTTTTGGTCTGTACTGTACATAAACTCCATGTGAAATAGTACTGAAATTTATTTTAAAAATGTTTAAAAATGTGCTAAATTAAATATATGAATATATTCATTAATAAATATAATTAATAAAGTATGAATAATAAATGTAAATAGCGCTCTCCGTGCAGCGTGCCATCTCACGTGTAAAAACAAACATCACCTCTAGAGGCCGCTCTCGTAATTTTTGTTTAGATATTTGATCGCGGGAACTATCGAAAAAAAAATCCACACCAATAGTTTTTCTGGCTTCAGGTCCGCTGTCATTACGAGAGCGGTCTCCAGGGGCAAATCACTGACGCCACGTGAGCCGGAACGTTTTTACACGTGAGACGGTAACTTGAACTCTATTAATACCTAAGGGGAAATTTTTAGTTTGAAAGCCAACCGTTATTATCAAATAGAAATATAATGAGTAAAACCTAAATTTAAAATAAAATTTGTATTTAAATTTTTAATTATAAATATTTAATTTCTAATGTGGGGGCGGTGTTCGGGGTGTAGTTTGGTCCTGTTCCAGATCATTACAGTTAACACTTGCAGCAAATCATTTAATGATGATGATTTAAAGATTTAATGATTTTATGTAACTACATTATTATGCAGCCTGGGGTAAGTATTCGGAGCTACCGTAAATACTGTACATTAGGAACATTTACCCTGAGCCTGCATGCGTGTCCGGATGAGGGCGAGAGGGTAACTGGCCAGCTGACCGCATGTGCTGGAGATGGTACCACAACCCAGCAGGACCAGGATCCCAGGGTTCACAGAGTCTTTAGCATAGCGGGACAACCAGGTGTTCTTTAGGGTCTGTGTGGAAAGAAAGAGAGGACAAAGTGTGAGAAGGTGAGAGAGTGCTATTCTGGCAGTTGTTTTTGCTTGTAGTTGTGTATGCATCACTTTTATACCTACACAACACAAATACAGCGATGTATTTTTTATATATCAAGTCATAAAATTGCTTTGGACATAAAAAAAAAAAAAAGTAAAAAAACTACCACAGATTTTGAGATATAAAGTTTGTTAAATGTCCTTGGTATAATTAATATAATCGATTATAATAAATATACAAAGACTACACACCCCTTTATCATTATTAATACATAGATCATGCAGTCATTTTTTTTTTATAAGAAATGGGCATTAAAAATCATATTGTTTAGCGAAAAAAAGAACAATCACATTTAAACTCATGTTTTGAAGTAAGTGTCACTGTTGAAACCTATCGATCACGAGACAGGTGCTTTCAACATTAAACCCTCTACTAGCTGTCATGGACAAGTGGAGAAAATGGGACACCATTTAATGGTACGACATTTCTAAAACCAGGACGGCCCTTCAAAATATACAAAAGGCCAAGAAGAAAACGTATCAGGGAAGCCGCTAAAAAACCTACAGCAACATCACAGGAGCTAAGGAAATGTATAGCATGCATCACTCGCTCACTGCAGGTGACAACTCTCATATTCTTCTCACATCTCGACTAGATGGCTAGACGGAAGCCCTTCCTCAAAGTCTGAATCACCTCAAACCTTTTAAAAAATGTGTTCTGAGGTCTGCTAGAACATTCTGGGCATCATTCTAGTACGGGTTTTTTCCGCACACAAACAGATGAAGCATGGTGGTGGCGGTATCACGCTATGGGGCAGCTTCTTTTCAGCCTGGACTGATTCTCTAGTCAAAATGGCTGAAGATGGGATGGAAAAAAAAAAACTTGATCTTCTTGCAGGATAATGACCCATAGTACAAACTAATAAAACAAACAAACAAATAAATAAAATAAAAGCTTTAGAAAATATTTGGAAAAGTTTTATAGATCTGGAGCATTTTTTATAGATCTGGAGTGAAATAAATTGTGAGTTTTGTATTACAAGCAAATGATGCTTTTAAAAATGTATTTTAAGTTCTGGCTTTTTCTTTGCCTTAATGGTCCTATTTGCTCCTCATATAAATTTTGACAGTATATAAATCACATTCAGAAGATTGTGTTTTTTTCTTTCTTTTTTTTTATCACAGAAATCTGTCCTTCTACAGAAGTCGTTCGAGGCCATGCATTCTAATATTTTTCTCGATATAAAAAAAAAAAAAAAAAAAAAAAAAAAAGTCCATATATGCTGCAGGAAATTAGGAACTTTGATAGAGATATTAGACACCTGAATGATATACACGAAAACGTTCGTAAAGCATGAGATACAATCGCGTCGTGAGAAAACTGGTTTTTACGTTGAGATCGTGAGAAAACTACGTAGTGACAACAATAATAAAAAAAATGGTGCTACCAGGTATGATGCTACCAGCGAAAATCCAAACCATGTTCTCGCTCAGGTTAGGTAGAAAACATATGGTTGCGTCCTGAATAATGGCCAGACAGCGAACACCTGGTCTCACACTGCTGAGATAATCCGCGAGTCATTTATCAACCGAAATTAATCTGTCAGCTGTTTCCATCCCAAAAATCCATTCTGATGTCAAGATCTGTTAAGAGATATGCACAGCTACAGGCCATACTACCAGACCGGAATACAAACATCTAAGATGTTCTACGGCTCAGTGTCGAGTAGAAACCGCACCTCGTAGACAGCCAGGTCTATTCCTGCGTAGGGGATGATGCCCAGGATATTGGGGACGTAGCCTTTATAAAAAGCCTTCAATCCTTCTTTCTTTAGAATCTTCCTGGCACAGTCGAACATGCCGGAATATTGTCCGGTTTTCCTCAGCGTCAGTCTCGTCTTCATTACCTGAAGAAAACAATGAAATATATATTATAAGTATAAATCACCTTATCCTTAAAATAATTTAGTAGCATAGGTTTAAATCTGCTTTATGTTCTTACCTCCATAGGATAGATGGCTGTCTGTGCTGTGGCTCCAGCCAGAGAACCTGCCATGAACCTCTCGTGGGTCCGAACTGTTCCATCTTCTGAGGACAGCAGCTTCTTATACTGGCAAAGAGATGATTGGTGAGGTCAGTGTTATGCTATCGAACCGTTGTGCGAAGATCTAAAGTTATTCTTGATCATCCTGTATCGCGTGAACTACAGCTGCAGCTATCGATTATGTTAGTAATCGAGTATTCTACCGATTATTCCAACGATTAATCGAGTAATCGGATAAGAAGTTCTTTTTGTTTAATAACGCAATACTAAATAAGAGTAAAAATAAGAGGGAACTCTTAAAATGAACAAGTCAATTGTTTCCTTTTTTAGAAAAATTTACATTTTTATAGCTTTTTTTATTTAATGTGGAGATAACGGCCTTCCATTTAAATCGTCTCAACGCCCCTAGCCGTTTTCTCTCTGTTCCTCCATTTTTATTCTGCAGCGTGTTCCCTGTCTATTTCTAATTTCTAATTCTGTGTTTGCAGTTAAAAAAACGAAATTCATTTTTGTTATCAAATTACTCGATTTACTCAAGGAATCATTGCAGCCATACAGTGAAATGCAATGGCTCAAGTTAGTGTCTAATGCTGTAGACAGAATTCTGACTACAATAACAGCATGCTCTGGAGTAGCTTAACTAATATGTAAAGAGCTCAAAGAACGAGTATTGACTTAAGTGAATTTGATTATTTTAAAAGGAAACCTAGACATCTACATATCTTATTGCTAAAGTTAATTCTTTCTGTAAAGTAAAAAATCATTATAAAAATCCCATTCTGCTATGTTTAAACTTGCATAATATAAAAAAAAAAAAGAAAAGACACTAGAAGGGTCAATAATCTTTGGAAGTACTGAATCCAAACCCTCAGACAAATTCACCTGACATTACCCGTCTCCAATGTGTTTATACGGCAACTTAAAATAAAATAAATGTCCATCTCTTACCTGCTCATACGCCATGAACTTGATGGCAGTTTCAGGGGCGATCTTTATCACGTTGACACCGTTGCCCCTCCACAATGATGTTACGCCGCCCTCTTTAATCATCTGCTTGAACCCACCCAATATACTGATTTTGTTGGTTTTCGAGCCATGAACCTGTAACATTAAACATAGTGAAATAAATTCTTTACCAAAATTTGTATACAGAAATACAAAAATTCTAAAAAAAAAAAAAAAAAAAAAAGAGTAGAAAGCTGTTATGATAAACTGTACCTGCATAAACACTTTGATTCGGTCCAAGGGAGCTGTTCCTGTACGCGACACTGCCCCGGCCATTGCACCGGCGGCCAGCTGCTTCCACCACAGACCAGATGTCTTCTCTTCTTCTGTGAACTCGTCTGGGATGGTCAGACTGTCACCTATATCCAGAACCTAGGGTGCAATGTGTACAAGCCATTAACACACTACTACACATTGTTGCAAGGCCAAAAGGTCATTTGTACACAATGTCACTTTTTCTGGATGGACCCGATTATCTGGATGTCACTTAACAAAGGAAATGATGCCGTTATACCAGATTTACTCATTATCATGCCGGATGTTTGTTAAATACACCTGAGAACATAATTCAAAATAAACAGTGTAAATTTACATGAGATAAATGGGCACTCCTGTTTTGCAATAGACAATATGTGCATCATGAAATGAAAACCACAACAAAGGACACCCAGAACTGTTGAGCAGCTAGAATCCTGTTAAAAGACACATATAGGACAACATTCCTCTCTCAAAACTCCCAAAACTGTATACAGACAAAACATCTGATGCTACAGTGGTAAACATGGTGCTGTCCCAACTTTTTTGAGTCCTGTTGCAGCCATCAAGTTCAAAATAAACTTATTTATTCCTTAATATGGTACATATTCTCAGTTTAAACATCTATTTTATTTATTTATTTTTTTTATGGTTTTATGAGATTTGGAAATCTTTTTTGGAATTTGGGTTGTAACTATCCAATCAGTGTAAAGCATAAACTCGTAGAGATGCAGGTCATGCTCACGTCACACATCAGCATTCAGGGGAAAAAAATGTGAGATAATCTTGTTCCAGATTAGCTGGGTGTTATTTCAAAACATTTCCAAGATGCTCTTGTACCTGAATGATCACAAATCCCCACAGCCACACGCTAAAATCTAGTGGAACGTCTTCCCAGAAGTGTGGGGACTGGGATATTTGACAATTACAGAGTCTGATGGTCAGATGTATAAAGTCTTTTGGTTTTATAGTGTATTTGGGAACTTAAAACCAAAAATCAGCGATTGGCTAAAACTTGTTGTTTGGAAATCTAGCAAATTATCAATCAGAAAATTTTGGTACAACAGACAAGTTTTCAAAGACCTACCTACAATATTCCTGAACTAGCTCTAAAAATTTCCTTATTTGTCAAAAAATTATATTATACTATAATTCCTCTCAACAAAATTTAGGCTATCCTAAGTGATGTGAATGTAAATGAATAAAGCTTCTCTCAAGAATCCAGCGCTGGTAGCCTGGTGGTGCTGGGATTTTACTCCATGACCTTCCAAGTTCTTCCAAGGTCCAATGCCTTAACCACTGAGTTACCACCTCCATATCATCTCCATAAAAGATTTCTACATTCCAACAAGTGGAAACTCTGCATGACTTATTAATGACTAGAACAAGCACACCTCTCATAAACGCTGATCTTTCATCTCGCTGCAACCTTCCCAATCTTACCTGCCTGTGCTTATCTATTGTCTTATGTAATGGTGGGATTATGATGTAATACTTTGAACAGATCTACTTAGTGGTTATTTATAGAATTATAATACATTTCACACAGTAGGCAGGTTTGGGCCTAAATGTAGGTAAATTGCTGAATAGATAGATAGATAGATAGATAGATAGATAGATAGATAGATAGATAGATAGATAGATAGATAGATTAGATAGATTAGATAGATTAGATAGATAGATTAGATAGATTAGATAGATTAGATAATGTATTCCTCATATATACCTCTCCTTTCACTATACAAACTATTGCTTGGGTCCAAATTCATTTCAAATGATCATATAATACATGAATCGATCTGTTTTGGAATCGCTCGGAAAATGTACTTACGGTGGAGTGTTTCCAGTAGCGTATGATCTCCTGCAGGTCGGTGGCTGGGTTAAAGAGAAAATGCTGTCTCCATTCGTTCCACTCAATCGTCATGGTGCCATCCGCATCAATGCTGAATGAGAAAGATCAGAGTTGTGTGAGGGTTGCGCCTGAACATCAAGGCATTCCGAGGCAGCAAATGAACGAAGGACCGAAGAAATGGAGTCATTTATGAAAAAACTAATTGAATGAATAAATAAGTATCATGTGTGCTTAAAGGCAGACATTTGTTAAAGTATGCTGAAATTAGTGGAACAGATCTTAAAGACTTAAAGACTCTAAATGTTATATATTAACTATATACTAAATGTTATATTGGGTGGAGAAGAGTGGCAAGAGTGAAAGGGAAAGTTTATAGGACTGTGGTGAGACCTGAGATGTTGTCTGGTTTAGAGACAGTGGCATTGAGTAAAAGACAGGAGGTGGAGCTGGAGGTAGCGGAGATGAAGATGTTGAGGTTTTCGTTGGGAGTGACGAGGATGGACAGGATTAGAAACGAGTTTATTAGAAGGAACAGCACATGTAGGACGTTTTGGAGAAAAGGTAGGGGAGGCGAGATTGAGATGTTTTGGACAAATGTGCAGAGGAGGGACATGGGGTATATCGGTAGGAGAATGCTGAGGATGGAGACACCAGGAAGCAGGAAAAGAGGAAGGCCAAGGAGGAGGTTTATGGATGTGGTGAGGGAAGACATGCAGGTAGGTGGTTTGAAAGAAGCAGATGTAGAGGACAGGGGGGTATGGAGACGGATGATCCGCTGTGGCGACCCCTAATGGGAGCAGCCAAAAGAAGAAGAAGATATTAAATACACACACTTGTATACACATCTTAATTTTAAATAAAATGCCTGCTTGGTTTAAATAAATAAAACATAATAATAATATATATATAAAAATATTATATATATATATAAAATATTATATATTATTATCATTATGTTTTTTTTCTCATTTAAACCAAGCAGGTATTTAATACAAATTTTAATAAAAAAAAGAAAAAGAAAAAAAACTGCCAATTTTACGTTTTGCATTTCTTCTCCCTTGACCGTGCCAAAATTAAACCGAACCGTGACTTAAAAACTGAGGTAGGTACCGAACAATGAATATTGTGTACCATTACAGCCCTACTGAACAACATTAATTACTCAAAGAGCAGTTAAGTAACAACCTACAGTAAATACTGTTCATTAATTTACAATGCATGGTCAAAAGTCTCCCTTCAAGTGTCTCAGCTACACCCTTTACTAATAGCAGCAATATAATCAACCACACAGACACCGATAATCCAAAAGACAAACACCAGCAGTGAAAAAAAGGTTGTACTGAGAAGCTCGGTGCCACAAGTCAGTTTGTGAAAATAGCCCTGATAGATCTGCCCCAGTCGCCTATAGGTGTAATAACCGTGAAACAAAGGTGTCCAAGAGTAACAAAAGCTCATAAAACGATAGACCTGTCTTAAGGTATGTAGTTCTGCTTCATTTACTGCAGAGGTCCAAGAATTGTGTGTCAGGAGCTTCATGAAATTGGCTTCCATGAGCAAGCAGCTGCATGCAAGGCTAAATCACTATGTGCAGTGTTGGGTTTTGGGGTGTCAAGCAGATCACTACTCTCCTCTGGTGCAGTGAAAATGTGTTCTCTGGAGTGATGTCTGGTGTAGACTCCTTTGATAAATTATTGTTTGCAACTAAAAGGTCCAAGAGATCTAGTGGAAATCCGTCCCAGAAGAATGGGGACTGGGATGACTGGGACCAAAAATCAGACGCCCTTATTCAAAGCGAACAGTTGAGAGGCTCTGCTTCAAGAACCCAGCAGTGGTAGCTTGGTGGTGCTGGGATTTGAACTCATGACCATCCAATCCAATGCTTTAACCACTGAGCTACCACCTTCCCAGCATCACGGTAAAGGATTTCTACATTCCTATAAGTTGAAAGGGACAACTCTATTCAATCTTGAGTCTTACTAATGTACAATGTCTGAAGTCTAATCATTTATTATCCAGCAGACTGATTAAAGTGTAAAGCGTATGCTTTAACACTTACTCAAACCCTTTAGTCACCTAAATACACTTTAGCACTGAAGAGGCTGACTGTTACAGTACCAGCAAAAGCCCTCAAAGCAAAGAAACAAACAAAAGACCTTTATTTCTATTTTGCATAAAATGTTTGCTAGCCTGTTTTTTTGTTTGTTTTTTTGCTATAAATCTTTGATCATACGAAGCGAACACATATAACACTGTTTCTCTTAGATAATGTTCATGCCCATTTTGGTATTTTTGATATTTTTTTTTCTACCTTTGAAGAATCTTTTCAGCATTTTCCTTTGATAAGTTCATCCCCAGCTCTTTAAGTGCCTGTTGAATCTCTGTGTAATCAATGCGTCCTGTGGAGAAAACAAACACAACATAGAACATATTTTAACAAAAATAATAATAATAAAAAAATAATAATAATATATAATTAATTAAATATATATATTAAAACATACATATACACAGTCATTGGACAACAAAGTGTACTCTCCTTCAAGTCAAGGTATTAGGTTTCAGGGCCTTTATAACTATTGTATATCCTTCAGCAACTTCTACAAACATAAAATCTCAAGTCACAATAAACGTCAACATTCAGAAACCAGGTGGGAAAAATATGTTACTCAGGGGTGTATCTACAGTACATCATGCCAAGGAGAAATCTCAAAGAAGCAACTGTTGCTGTTAAGTAATCTGGAAGGGTTATAAGGTCTCCAAAAAAAATTGTGCAGGAATCTTTGATTAAAACTGTCTTGCACAACCAACTGCATTGGTCAGCGCTACTATGTTACTGTTTTTCCTGGCTCATGTTTTTTTTGCACTTTATGTTGCTAAGAACTCCTTTTCTAAATGTATGTTGTTTGCTGTGGCACCTTGTTCCTGGGGAAACGTTTAGTTTCACTGTGTACTGCACTGTATATGGTTGAAATGACAATAAAGCCGACTTGACTTGACTCTTGACTTGACTCTTGACTTGACTGCGCTGGGTATAAACAAATCCCCTTGAACATCCAGTTCCAACAAAGGAACTGTCCAGAAAAGTGGCCCAAAATGTTTCCAAACAATATGGAAGTAGGAAAGACTCCTACAAAACCCATTTTCCCACTTGGTTTCTGAATGTTGTTTGTTTGTTTGAGATGCTGGAGTGGACCGTATGTGATTTGGGCCCTGTAACTGGTTTTAAAGAGGCAGAAAAAGCTTAACATAGTACACGAAGTTTACAGAGAGACGAAATGTTTTACATAAAAGTCCCCCAGAGTGTTTTTAGGCTGCAGTGCAACCAGATGATATGCAAAATGCTAGAAGGTGTATTCAAAACATGACGTTTACAACAATCCAATAACAGGTTTTATAGGCGGTTTGAAAGTGACAAAGTGGCAGAGGTCGGACGATTTTTTACTGCACAATGCCGATAGTTAGAAATCAGGGCAGTCGATGGCTGATATATAAACTTTCTTTCGGCTTCTCCCATTAGGGGTCGCCACAGCGGACCATCCCCATGTTTGATTTGGCACATGTTTTTACACTGGATGCCCTTCCTAACGCAACCCTCCCCATTTATCCGGGCTTGGGACCGGCACTAAGGCTTGTGCAACCCTAATGGCTGGGCGATGTCCGATATATGATGGGTTTTTTTCTGGCGGATATGTTTGCTGCCCCCCACCCAAAAAATAAAATAAATAATATATAACAGTATTAACAAATACTAATTTATATACATTATATTACACAAGCTTCACGACAACGCTGAGCTGCTCGCACATGCACCTGTCTATTAATTGGCATAATCTGAAACACAATCGTCCGATGATGATTGCGTGAAAATGTCAAAGTTCGACCTCCAATGACAATCTTCTCTCCAGAATACAGAGGAAAAATCATCCTGGATATCTGATGGGTTCAGCTGGTGTTTGTCCCACAGATAATACATCATAGAGTCTAGGCGACTTTTCAGTGAAATTGTTTGGTCTGCAAAGCAATCCTTTCCTTTTCTTTTCCATGGACATCAAAAACATGTATACAGCCATTCGAAATGAAAGCTGATTGAGAGCACAGATGCTGGACAATCAATGAAGAAGTGAGCGTCTATATGTGTATTTTACACAGATGTAGATATGCTAGTAAGGGACATGCACCCATATATTCTATTCACTATCCAAAACTCTGGCATATAAGACTGTAAAAAAGACATTACTTATAATCTTACATTCCAGTGCTCATGTTAGTTCTCACTCTCCGGTGCTTTGTATTGTTTAAAGACTATAATCACACTTAATATCACCCAAATGAGGATGGGTTCCCCTTTTGAGTCTGGTTTCCTTCAAGGTTTCTTCCTCATAACATCTAAGGGAGTTTTTCCTGCTACAGTCACCATGGCTGCTCATCAGGGATAAATACACATCGTTCACCTTCACTCTTAAATTCTGTAAAGTTGCTTTGAGACATTGTCTGTTGTGAAAAGCGCAATAGAAATAAACTTGACGACTAAAATATGTGATTTTCCTTTTTTATATAAATGTGAATTGCCAAAGAACGTCACAAACCATCATAGAGCTCCACCCATTACTCTGCTAGGACAGAGGGAAATTCTGTGGCACCCAATCATCATCCCATTAATGAAACTTTGCTAGATGTTACACTTAAAAACTCTGAAAACGACTATTTGATATTTTAATCTGTATTTCCAGAAATGATATGCTGGTGAAGTTCAACAACAACAAACAAATGCTAAAACAAACTACTAAAAAGCCTATCATAAGGCTTATATCCAACAAAAAAGATCTGCTTTCTAGATTTTCTACACTTTTGAATATAAAAAGTAAAAGGAAGACAGAACTTTTCAGTGTGTTGAATATGAAACACTGCATGAAATCGCTAAGCCTTTTACATTTGACTCGGTTAGACTGGGATGTTTGGGCTTCGACAGATCGTCTGCAGAGTGTCATGTTTAAATGCTCTGGATGTACCGTAATTTCCGGACTATTAAGCGCACCCAAATATAAGCCGCACCGACTGAATTTGACAAAGATTTTTATTTTGAACATAAATAAGCCGCACCTGTCTATAAGCCTAACTAATGAACTTTACACAGGCTTTAATGAAACAGACAGTGTCTGTTACACGGCTTGTATCTAAACAGTAGCCTACCAAGAAAGTCATTGTTCACTGTCTTCCTCCTTCCTTTCACAACTATTTCTCTCAAGAGTTTATCTTTTGGCATCGTCGTGCATTTAAAAATCACCATCGGTGAAGCTTTTCTCCCGATGCCGTGCAGCTCAGAACACAGGTGAAGTGTGTTTTTTCATGCCCGGTTGTTTTCAGCGTGACGAATGATTCTCCTTTCCTGTAGACAGTCCGAGTGAGCGGCAGGTCAAACGTCAGAGGAGCCTCATCCATATTTATGATGTGCTGCAGCCCGATTCAGTGGGAGCACATCTGATTTAATATAAAGAATTTCATTGGTTCACCTGAACCCGTTCTGCAATTTCATTGGTCTAATTTTATGGGGCTCAGTTTTTTGGCTTGAAGTTTGTGAAACCGGGAAAAACCCAGAAAAATCCATAAATTAGCCGCTTCACTGTTTAAACCGCAGGATTCAAAGCGTGAAAAAAAAGTAGCGGCTTATAGTCCGGAAAATACTGTACATAAGATTTACAGTGAGTGTGTGGATAATAATATTATTATTAAGATCAGTCGTATTACCACTGCTTGTGAACGCAGACACTGAATTATGTGTCTGGAATAAACCGAGATGCTATGCGTCGTCCCATTAACACACCACCCAGGGACAAATTATACAATTTTGTCTCAAAAATTGAGCCAACGTACATAAATGCGATGTACAAAATCCAAAAATCCATTAATGCAATGTACAAAAATGGTTTCACGATTCGATCATCATAGATTCGAAATCTCGATGACTTTCACAGATTCGTTTATAAAAGCCAAAATATGTTCTGATCTTGGATTTTAACATACCGGGTGCATTTTTTTTAATCATTCGCTTCATTATGATGAATCATGGAAACAAATAAATTCGACACCCCAATGAAAAATCTGAACTTTTGGAGATCTGTATCACTCAAGTTTGTATCTACATTATGCCAATGCCAAAGCGATCTGGGAAGGGTTATAAGGCCATCTCAAACAATCAGACAATCATCATTCTATAATGAAAATGACTTTTAGAAATGCAGTGTTTCCAGGAGTCTGCATTTCAGCAAATTCAGTCCAAGATCAGACCTAATGCTTAGAATATTACCAAGTGTTAATCAAGTTTAAGTTTATTTCTATTGTGCTTTTCACAATGGACATCGTCTCAAAGCAGCTTCACAGAACTGAAGAATTAACGTGAACGATGTGTATTTATCCCTGATGAGCAGCCTGAGTGCAACTGTGGTAAAGAAAAAACTCACTTAGATGTTGTGAGGAAAAAACCTTGGGGGGAACCAGACTCAATAGAGGAACCCATTGTCATTTGGGTGATATCAAGAGTGTAATTATAAATCTTAAAAACAATAAAAAAACACCAGAGAGTGAGAACTACCATGAATACCGGAGTGTGAGATTAGGAGCTACAGACGAATACAATCAGCTGATGTTATGGAACCAGGAGCTACTGCACAACTCATAAAATAGCTTAACATCTGAGATCAACATAGATCCAACACCAACTCCTCCATGCCAAAGCCTTTAAACACTCAAAGAAGTCCAATGTCCAAACTCTACATGAAGTGGGATTCAAAGGGTCTCTAGATGGTTCAGGAAGATTGACAGTAATGCTTCGGGATGGGTCGAGAAAGAGAAGCAGTTAAACTTGAACATAATACAATGCTCAGAAGTGAGTTACATGATCGGGACCATAGAACCTCAGTCACTCTTGCAAACACCTGTTATAAATGTTCAGTATACGACTTCATTAGCAAACCCGCAGGCCATTAATGATCCGTTTTTTATTACCCATCAGTCCTCATGCATGCAGTCTATTGTCTTTCCTGTAAGAGATGCAATCAGTCTGAACGTTCTCTCAAACAACTTGCCGCCATCAGAATGAAGAAATTCTCCATTTCAGAAGGAGGACACTTTAACTGCAATGGATGTAACTTTAATGGCATCTCATTGTGCATCGCGTCAACGTTGTTACGGAAACGATCGTGAGGAAACGGACAAAAATTGAGTCAAGGAGATGTTTGGAAAACAGCTATTACATCAGCAAGCATGTTGCATATCTGCTTTATACGATGCCTCTCAAAAGTTTGGAAAAAAATAGTCTTTTATTGTTTTTTGAGCGATTTACTCATGATTCCATCCATTTTGACAAGAGCCCCAGCTGAAAAGTACCATCAATGGAATCAGTATATTGATAATAAGTGTATGATAATTACTTTTTAACATTAGCTTGAAACATTGAATAATCGGATACATGCTAAAGCAATACCTTTTCTTTCCATAAAACGTTAGAAAGTGTTATTACGTCTTATTGTATAAAACAATGATCTCACACTCAATTTGTGATCATTTTACACTGTTTACACTGATAATAAAACAGAATAATTGTGTTAAAAAAAGAAAAGAAAATGTGTAGGGTTCTTCACACACAAGAGGAACTGACTATGAAGAGATAAAAAAGTAGTGAATGAAAAGAATGAAGAAATAAAAAGGAGAAATCTGCCTTGAAATCTTACCATCGTTGTTTTTGTCGAGACTCTTGAACGTCAGATTGAGCTTTTTCTCATGTTCCTGCAGGTATTTGGAAAACTCCAAAAAGTCAAGCTGCTCGTCTTTATCCGAGTCGCCGGAGGAAACGATTTTCTGGTACAAAGAGAGAAGAGAAAAAAAATAAATAATCTTGTTTAGCCTCCTAGCCTTCATTTAATTGTTTCAAATTTAGATGTTACAGATGAAAACATGGTTTGATGGTGTGGTGGAACAAAAAACAAGAACCAGATTGTGTGCTAACTGTGTGCAGTGGTTCTATTTTTTGTAAGCTTGCAGCAGCTGTGATGATGTAATGAGCTTTAATGTTCAAATGCAACCCTTTAACGTCAACGTTTATCAATGATTTAGCAATGGACAAAAACTGTTGACACATAAGATTGGTACGTGCTTCATGAACATGAACTTTTATTGTTTTTGAGAGATCTACCTATGATTCCATCAATTTTGAAAAGACCCCAGTCCCAGCTGAAAAGTACCAGCATGATGCAACCACCACCGTGCTTCATAGTAAGTATGGTGTTCTTTGGGTGTCACTTCTTTATGCACTAAACTTCTGTTTAAATGATGCCCAAATGTATTAATTTTTTTGGTCTCATCAGACCATTCGACATCTTTGGGGGTCTGGATGTTTCTTTCACGTGAGAAAGGCCAAGAGATTGAAGGGCTTGAGCAGTGCTCCTGCGTTCCTTAAACGATTATATAGTAAATCAAAACCATACATTCTTTCCAATTGCAAGAAAAAAATAATTATAAGCAGAATTATTATTAGTATTAGACTTTTGCTAATTCCCACCCACTTGCAGATGAGGTGAATCTTTTTCAGGTTCTGGAATCTTGCCTGGAATTAATGATTCCTCTTTTGGAATTAACTCCAGTATGAACTGAAAGCTCACTGCCATTCTGGAACACCATGATCATACAGGGTTGTAACCTGGTAACTATATTTATGTAGATGATCCATGTCAAACTAACATGAATACTAGGACCCAAGGTCCCCAGTAGCATTGTCCAGAGCATCCATTGCTTTCACTGGCTCGCCTTCTTCCCATAGTGCATCCTGGTGCTACCTTTCCACCCAAATCTCACACACACACACACACACACACACACACACACACACACACACACACACACACACACACACACACATCCACATGATTCATCGACCAGACCATGTTCTTCCTTATCACAATGGTCCAGTTCGAATTGTTCAAATAATTGCTCTAACAAGAAGCAAGCTGTGATGCCGTGTTCTGACATCATTCACTATCAGAGCCTTTTTTCAGCAATTTGTGCAACAGTAGTGCTGTAGGATTTAGGCTTCACACACCACCATAACGAAATAATCAATAATATTCACTTCCCCTCAAGTGCTTTTAACGTTCTGGGGCTGATCGATGTATACTGTACAAAATAGCTTACAAACTATAGAATGTGCATCTCCATAACTGAGGTGGATTCACCCCTGTTACGATGCATTGCGATCCGTTTTCAATTCGATAAAATCATTATGGTACAGATTTTATTTCTTTGCTTTAGACAGACAGCAAATCATACATTTTCTTAAATGCCTTCTGACTTCTAACACATTGTCTTTGTAGCACAAAAAAAAAAAAGACGAATTTAAACCAGACGTTCTTTTCCTGTTGTGTCTCCAAGAAGTTACAGCTCTACCTCTGCCATGGTAATCTGTATTCTATGTAACTCTCAGGACACGCCTCGGTCTCTGTAGCGTTGTAATACGTCATATTTACAAAGCAGCAGCGGTGCTGAGAGAACAAACTCGAGAAACAGTTTAGCCGCGAGAAATCCAACTACATGTCGTATTTCCGTAACAAATGATTGGTCACTTTCTGAATAATAAACGTATTGCGCATCTACTAATAATTATATGGAAATAAATTGCTTTTTACAGATGCAAATATGTTCAAAAACAATGCACTTTCTCAATAAAACTTTCTTTTATGCTGATGCATTCCTAATACAACCTGTTTGACCAAAGTAGCAACTTCGATTTCAGATATGAGAAACTTCATAAATGTAATTTTTAATGCAGCTTGAAAACTAGATAACTATACAAGGAGGATAGTGTGGGTGGTTCACACTAAGCAGAGATGCGGTCCCACTTATCGCGATTTTTAATTGGCACATAACCATTTTGTTTCGCGAATGGTCCCGATTCGTCGCAAAAAATCTAAACTTAGAGTGAATTGTTTTTATTGAGATTTATGTTAAAATAGGGTAATTTATAAATAAAAATATAATTATTAATTATAAAACGCAGTAAAAGTATACTTAAAACACCGTACAGTGTGTTTCATACATTTACACGAGACAAAGAACGCGTAGCTTTGCGTACGAAGGTCTACATTATACGGCTGGATGTTTTGGGGTGGTGTCCATTTATAAATATATAAAAACGGCGGACGACTGCAACTGTAATCACAATATAACACGATACACCATGACGGCAGTGATACGGAACGATGTACTGCTCTCTCAGTGCTCCATCATTTCAATGAACTATTTTATGGTCAATATATTACTTTTAATATAACAGTATAACATTGATCGGTATATAAACGTAGACGTTTGACATGTGAATAAGCAATTTTCCTTCACTTGCGACCGAGATCTGAACAAATACAGCCCTAATTTCAGAACCTCGGACCTCAGGCTTTTTACAGGTTACCAACCAATCTTATTTTATATATTATATATATTTTACACCAATTTTAGCTTTCTTACACACTATTCATCGTTAAGCTGACCTGCGTTTCTGAAAAAATAAATAAAACTACTCTAAACCGTAATGTCTCCTCGTGGCTTTCTGTTCCGCCTCAATCCCCGTACGTGTTTGTGATCAGTGTCTAGAGTTTCATCTTTACAACTTAGAGCAGATTTGAATGGGGTCAAAGTGAATGTTGCATTGTACCAAAATGTATGATATTTTATTCAAAGTTGCTTTTTTATGATTACATTTTATTTAGAACAAATTAATAAATAAATAGAAAATATGACCGTATTCTGCGGTTTTTAATTATTTCAAGGTTTTCTAGTTCAATAAAACCTACAGTACAATATAATTTATTATAAAGTAATATAATACATATAAAGTGATCAAAAAGATGAAAAGCAGACTGTGATTAGTGATTGTATCGGAGACACTTATTTATTTGTATACTTGCATTAATATTTTTCTGTCTTTAAGACTAAAATCGAATGCCAACGATGTCAAAACACTTGGTCATTAAAATGCAATCATTTTAAATGTATATGAATAATACCACAAAATTATGATGTGTTATGCACTGTAGACACTCAAAGGGTTCCATTACCAAGATTTTATTCAGAAATACATTTACACAAATATTTGGTTGTATAATCTGACAGTATATGGTTGGTAGAGTGAAAAATAGTCAAAAAAATGATTACAAATGTTATTTAACAAATGAAGCTTAGAAGATAAAAATGTTGCTACTCAAAAATGTGCATTACGTTCATTTTGGAAAAAAGAATTAAATACATAAACATGTTAAAACATTTCTTTGTCATTGTGGGCCAAATATAAATTCACCCATGTGCCCTAGCGTAGTGTTTGAGATCTCTTTCTTCCTTTCCAGCTGAGTGTGTCGATCTCTAAACATTAAGAAAAAGTTTGCTGAAACACATCAGGTGTGTCCTTCATTCCTGACACACCTCACCTGTCTGACTAATCCCCTGAGCCACATACCTTCCTTCCTGCACACTATATAGTTATTCATGTGAGGCATGTAGCAGCTACTGTTTTCAGAATATAATCAAAATATATCAATGTCCCTTTTCTTTTCATATGTTGAAATATGAATTGCAGACTATCAATGCAGACTGTTCTATGAAGTGTATTTGTGGGTTGGGGGGGGGGGGTAGTGAGGACTGTGATCTGATTCTGGGCTGGTTTAGTACAGACAGACAGACAGACAGACAGACAGATAGCCAGACAAGCAAGACAGACAGACAAGCAAGATAGAGAGACAGAGAGACAGAGAGATAGATAGATAGATAGATAGATAGATAGATAGATAGATAGACAGACAGATGAATGGATGGATGGATGGAAAGACAGACAGACAAGCAAGATAGACATACAGAGAGAGAGAGAGAGAGAGAGAGAGATAGAGAGATAGATAGACGAGCAAGACAGATAGATAGATAGATAGATAGATAGATAGATAGATAGATAGATAGATAGATAGATAGATAGACAGACAGACAGACGAGCAAGACAGACAGACAGATAGATAGATAGATAGATAGATAACTGCAGTTCTCCTGTAATGGACGTTTTGAATGTGGACTATCATGGGCAGTAAAAGGTAAATAGACTGATAAATAACTACGCCCTGCACACTGCACATTAACTGTCCTAGAAGTAAACTATAGTAAAGTTTATTATATGCGGTACATATTTGTTTGTTTGTTTGTTTGTATTACCTGAGCCGCGTCCGCCCCCAGACTGAAGCCCATGGCGGCCAGGCCCTGCCTGAGCTCCCCGATGTCCACCTTCCCATCCTTATTCACGTCCAACTTCTCAAAAAGGGTCTCGAAGCTCTTGGTTACCTCGTCGCTCAGGCACTGAGCCTCCGTAAAAAACAGCTTCTTCACGGCGTGAAACATGATCATTACTGTCAGTGTGATAAATAAATAAAATTGCTGTTAATAACCTAAACCCAGCGTGAACGAGTCAAAAAACGAAACCGGACCGGAACCGCGGAGGTCTGAGCAGAGCAGCGGGCCGGCAGCGGCATCAAGTCCCGTCCGAGCCTGGGGGAGAAAGTCTCGGCTGAGTCGGTTATTTAAAAACAAAAAACAGCAAAGAAAAGGTGGAAATTTTGCAAAAAAAAAAGGGAAGGGTTAATAACTCGTAGTGTAGCTCTGCGTGTGTGTGTGTGTGTGTGCGTGTGTAGCAAAAGACACACCCTACTGCATAAACACACACTTCAGCCCCAGCGCTTTACTACTTCCCCGAGTGTCAGGTTACAACACCAGACCCCATTTACTCTCACTCTTCACTATTTTCCCCAGGATTTGCAAGTATTCTCCTTTATTTCTTTGTGTAAAGAGTGAAAAGATTTTATTCCTCATATAACTCAATAACACACTGATATAACACATACTGGAATGAGAATGTCTCCCAGTCATGGTTTGCATAATGAGAAAGGTTACCCTCTTAGAGAGTAGCCCTTAATCAACTTCTGGGTTCTGCCCCATAATATATTATTCCCTGTCACTCTGTATACTTTTACCCAGTCCACTTCCTCTCGAGCAAGTGAAATACTCATGTTCTGACTCATCATCTCCATGGCAGGACAGTTGTGTTGGCAACGCACTACTGTTTGTACCCTCAGGGGTTTCTGTAATGCAGCGACGACTTCTCTTTATAGGTCATACAGCAGTTGTTCTAATACAGCTAGTTCTTCTCTACTAGTTTCATCCAAACTTCCACTTCGATCATCAACGGTTCCACCTTGAACCCACAGAACTAGAGAGCGAAGAGGTCTGGGATGAAGCTTCAGGACATACATACAGCCAGGGGTATCGTTTTCATCTCAGCACTCTAGACCAAGAATTGGAAATGAAGCAGTTGAGATTTGTAGGTGACCAAATAATTATTTTCCACCATAATTTGCAAATAAATTCTTTAAAAATCAGACAATATGATTTTCTGGATTTTTTTTTCTTTCCATTTTGTTTCTCATAGTTGAAGTGTACCTATGATGAAAATTACAGGCCTTGCTCATCTTTTTAAATGGGAGAACTTGCACAATTGTTGGCTGACTAAATACTTTTTTGCCCCACTGTACATGTATGTATGTATGTATGTATGTATGTATGTATGTATACATTAAATCAATTACATATCCATTATTATTTCTCTCTATATATTATTGCTCTCTCTCTTCTCATTTTAGAGGAAATGTAAGTAATATAATGGGTTTATCAATATGTTAACTAACATTCAATCTCAAATTCAATCCCATATTAAACTTTTCACTATGACACAGGTCTGATATACAGTGTAAACATTGCACTGCTTGCCAACTGTTAATTATATAAAAATAGGTCTGTAAATACAGGCTTAAAGAGACTGTTTATTAACATCCAGCAAATTGTCCACTGCTTATGTGAAAACTGAACAGGCAGAGACCACCTCAGTCAGGTATTAAAATCAGGAGCCGAGCAGGATTTCATCTAAAGCAGAAAGTGGCGAGCCGCAAGGGTGGGCAAGATCGTTTCTGCTGCCCTAAACTCTATCAGAATCACTGACATGTTTTTAATATATATTTTGTCCAGTAGTCTATTCTCTTCATTTTATAGTGTTTCCTTTGGGTGCACTGTGTCTAGGAGTTTCTCTCCAATCAGAATTCAGCCGTCGCATCGCGTATTGCTGTGAATGAACAGCCCTGGCTCTTGGTAGGTTCAAATCTATGTTGCTTGAAACTGTTGTTTTAACCAATCAGATTTCGACAATCCAAGGCCCCCCCATAGCAGGCGTCCAGTCACATCAGCTTTTCAATTTCAAATTCAAATTTTATTTGTCACATACACATACATACAGAGCACAACATGCAGTGAAATGCTTTTACACCATTGACTGATGGTTATAGAGCACACTAGTCAGACTTGTTAAAACAGCAGCTGTAGCAAACTGCACAAGCTCAATATATATCTGTGGATTTAATATCAGTTTTTATCATTCCAAAATGGACAAAAAAATGCTGCCATGACTGGAGGCCTTGAATTGTCCAAATCACATTCTGATTGGTTCAAGCAACAGCTTCAAGCAACAGAGAAAAATAAATTGATTTGGTCGCAGAAACACTTAATTTTCAAGACTGACATTTCAAGAAAAAGTCCGTCTTGAAAATTAAGTGTTTCTGCAACCAAAACTCTGCGACATCTTTAGGAAATGTCGGCCAAAACAATTCAAACAGTTGCTAATCTTCTTTATGAATCATTTATACTTATGTGTTTTATTTCACACAAACACACAATTTGCCTTAACTTAAAATCCCCAGGAAAACTGCAATGTGTGGAAAAAATTAACAAAAATGCAGGGAAAACCCAGGGTTGTTTTATAAGGTTACTATACTTCTGCTAGAGATGATTTATGCAGGGGGTGCAGCTGTGGCTACAGTGAAAGGAGACTTGTTGAATTGTGTTCTTGGGTTTCCTTGCTTTAGTAATGACTTTCTGACTGTATGAGATTCCTGTCCGCTCTATTCTACTGCTTTTCTATATAATATTGATGCTTTCTATAGCCGTGGCGTCATAATGATGCTATTAAGCGGTGGGTTAATTCAGGTAGGACACCACTGAAGGCCTGTGAAATTCATTTGCATGATTTGTCCACCATGACATTTATAAGAAAAGGGAGAAAAAAAGGAGAACATGCCATTTGGAAAAACTTTAGAAAAATAAAAACCAGCTTCATGCCTCTCAATAGAGGTCATTGTATATATGTATTAGACATCAAACTCTATTCTACATTATATTGGATTGTCTCTCATTGCACTGCAAGTTTTCCCTTAAGTAAATTTTGAAAGTAAAACTGCATGAATAGTTGTGCATATTACAGTCATCTTTTCTATTTATTTCTGTATTTTTAAACAGTATTAAGTTATTAATGAGAGGAAGCATGGAAACTTTTATTTGAATATTATTTATAATAATATAATGCATGTATAATTGTATAATGCAGCGTTTATTATGATATTTGGCCCTACAGTAGGATAAAATATGGGTTTATCCGCTCTAAAGGAAGGAATGAACAGATCTGCCATAAGAGAGCGCTAAACTGTCGTGAATGTAACATTTTGCGACACTACTCGCTGTTAGCGGCATTAGCCATGTTTTGACGCTTGCATGCTAACCCTGTTTACGTCGGCACACGTGAAGACAATCGTAATATATTTTTTTAAAGAAAAGTTATTTTACCTTCATGAGCGGTTGTCACGATGGGAAAGCCGAAAAAGAAGAGTAAGTGATTCTGAAAGTGTGTGTAAATATCTTTATATATATATATATATATATATATATATATATATAGAGAGAGAGAGAGAGAGAGAGAGAGAGAGAGAGAGAGAGAGAGAGTTCTGTGATATGGTGGTCAATCAGCTGATTGGGGAAATCTTTACCTGTCACTAAAGAAATGGCTGGCTAAGAAATGGCTGGCATTGTACTGACATCCAAACTATCAAAGAACAAATATGGAAATATGGATATTTTCTTTTAACAATCCTGAGGTGTTCCCTAAGGTTTTGAGTACTTGTTAGCTGCTTTTCCTTCACTCCCCAGAAGGATTCCGCCATTTCTATCCATGCAGGCTGGTCAGGTGCTTGTTCAGTCCCTTGTCATTTTAAGACTGGACTACTGCCCCTCTGTGCTGGCAAGTCTATCTCTGTGTCCTCTGTAAATGATCCAAAATGTAGCTGGATGACTTGTTCCTAAGTTCTCCCACACACCCCACTGCTGCACTCCTTTCACTGGCTTCCAGTAGCTGCACGCATCAGATTCAAAACGCTGATGCTTGCCTACAAAGCGGAAAACGGATGAGGTATACATCAAGACTCTTTTCTGTTCAGACACCGAAGTGGTGAAATGAACCTCTCCAAGATGTCCGAACAGTTGAGCCACTGGCTCAATTCGACGGGTGAAGACCTTCCTCAAACTGCTAAACTAACACTAAGAGTGCTATAATTCCTCTTAACAGAGTTTGAGGCTGATTGAATCCTAAGTCTGGACCAGAGTGGATGTATTTACTGATGGAGACTTCAAAGCACTTTTGTACATCACTCTGTATAAGCGCTTCTGTTACATACCGTAAATGTTTCCGGTCAAACTCCTCGCAAACCATCTGAACTGGATTTAGATGAGGGAGATTGTGGAGGCCAAGGAATCTGATGCAGCACATTTTTACTCTTCTTGGACAAATAGCATTTACATGGCCTAGTGGTGTGTTGGGGTTTTTGTCCTGTTGGAAGACACATGAATGATGTTCACTACTTCTTCTTCTTCTTCTTCTTCATCACCCTTACTTCCTTTCCACTTGGTCCACCTCCTGAACACACTGCTCTCCATCATATCAACTACATCTCTTCCTTTACCAGTCATAGTACCAACATTTAAAGCGCCCATCCGAACCTCCACTCTCCCAGACTTTTTATTTCCCTGCTATGCGTCTTTCTCCTCCAGCCAACAGTAGCATATATATATATATATATATATATATATATATATATATATATATATATATATATACACACATATATATAAATATTATATTACACTTGAATTGACATATGTCTCTGGTTTAATCAGGTGACCTCAGCCGGGCCGAATTGATGATGATGACGATCGCAGACGTCATCAAACAGCTGGTTGAGGCCCACGAGCAGGGGAAAGATATCAACCTTAATAAGTAAGTAAACTCCAGACTGTTGCAACAATGATGATGAGTTTCATCCATGACAGAAGAGGAGAAGCATTATACAGAGAATTTTCTTCACTTTTTGAAGTAGAGGTAGACTTAGAAAGGAATTAGAAGGGAAGACCGATGAAAAAGTGAAAGTGCAATACCCTAGTGATTACATGTAGACTTTTATGCATATATACTGTACAGAGCAATATTCACGAGTTATTTTTATATACGATCTGTGAGTGTTGCTTTTGGAATCATACACAGAGATAAAACAGTGCTTTAACATTACATTTATATCAATGGGTTTCTGTGTAACATCATCTTCCTCACTCTTTAAGAGTATCTGCAAATCAAAAGGTTAAATTTCCTCTTTCCTGCCATATACATACACTATATGGACAAAAGTTTGTGGACACCTGACAAGAAGATTCATTCCATTCCACATTTAGTCTTAATTTTCTCTTATAACAACCCAATCTTCTGGAATGATGTTCCACTAGATTTTGTGGAGATTTAAACCAAAATCCATACCGATTGGTTTTTCGGGCTTTTGTGAGATTTGTGCTCATTCAGCGACAAGGCTGTTAGTAAAGTCAGTACTGATGTAGGTGAGGAGGCCTAGGGTGCAGTCAGCGTTCAAAATTAATACCAAAAAATTAGATCAGAGCTCTTTAGCAGGCCACTCAAGATCTTCCACTCTAACTTATGGCGAGGAGATCTTCATGGATCTGGCTATGTGCACAGGGGAATTGTCATGCTGGAACAGGTTTGGATTTACTAGTTCGAGTGAAAGGAAAATTTCATCCCATACAATTTCGGGTGTCCCAATACTTTGATCTGTACAGTGTATATTGAGGGACATGAGACTTTTGTTGTCTGTTCACATGTGAGAGGAAGTTGATGATGAGCAAAATTGGTTTCATGGCGTATTTTCTCTGTTTTATTCTTATTTTGTTAAGTGGGGTATTTGAGTTAAGAGGCTGTAATAGTCATTCTTCCTCTTGCTCGAATAAAAAAAAGAATCTTCCCCAGATGTCCCTCAAATTAAGCCAGAGGTTCTTATATGTTCATAGCTTTCACAAACCAGACCTAAGCGACCAGACCTAAGCGTTTTGTTAACCTTGCGTTTCAGAGTGAAGACGAAGACCTCGGCGAAATACGGCCTCTCGGCGCAACCGCGTCTCGTCGACATCATCGCTGCGGTGCCTCCTCAGTACCGACGGGTTCTCGTGCCGAAACTGAAAGCCAAGCCCATCCGCACGGCCAGTGGGGTACGCTACTCTCACTTTCCTTTCACCGACCTTCAGTGTACACAGAGGCCAGGATTATTAAAAATGAAATACAGTTTATGGTTTGACAGCTTGTAGAATCACCTTTAGCAGCAATAACTCGAAGTTATGGCGTTCACTAGAGTCAACCGATTCATCGTTTTTTTGCCAATTTATCGGCATTCGATAGTGAAAATACATACCGATAGTTTTTCCGGGGCACGTTAGTGCATTCACTAAATTTAACAGATCAAAGGAACTGAATAAAAATGCATTAGTAAATGTTGCAATTAACAACAAACAATATTGCAGTTAATGTTTCAATAGGAATCTTACTTTAAAGTGTTACTATTTCACATAAATCCAAACAGTCATGTTTAAAATGGCCAATATTTAAATGTCTTCACAAAGGCCGGGGCGTTGAAATTAATTTATTTTTTATTTGTGTATTGCACTTCAGTACAATTTTACATTGAGTTTTTTTTTTCTTCAGTATAAAATCCAGTATATATTTTTAATTAGTTATTGGCAAGTAAGAGCCAACCTAGCTTGCAGTATTGGTAAAATCATTATCAGTCAACCTCTACTGTATGGCTATCATTTCTTCACAGATTAATTTTTTTATAGTGTATATTCAGTTCATTGAGGTTTACGAGCATTTGTTTATGCACAGCTCTCTTAAGGTCCTGCCACCACAGCATTTCAGTTGGGTTGAGGTCTGGACTGGACGATTGCAACACCTCGATTTCTGTTTTTTTCCTGTTTAATGACCCAATATTGGGAAAGCTTTAGCTGTCTCACATTTGATGCTAGAATGCTTTTGGTATGCAAATGAGTTCATGGTCACTTTGCAGCAGTTACAGGGGAAAAAAAACATTTCTGAGACTGTATGAGGAAGAAACCTTGAGAGGAACCATACTCAAACGGTTTCAAAACACCGAAGTCCATTTATTATTGTTCCATTACTGTTGAGGTTGTCACTGTTCAACTGTTCACTGATGGACACTTGATCGCAAAACTCTTCATGACAATTGCAGCCCAAAGCCATCATAGCAACCTTATGGAACTTTAGACAAAGATGTAACTCTTTAATTCAATTTTATTTGTATAGCGATTTTTACAATGGACATTGTACAAAGAGGCTTCAGATTAAGCTAAAATAAGGTTGTATAAAAAGAATGTGTAAGTTTATTTCCTATAAGTTTGTTCCTTGTAATTGTTTATCCCTGATGAGTGAGCCAGTAACGCTGGCAAGGAAAAACTCATGAATGGTAAGAGAAAGAAACCTCAAGAGGAACCAAACTCAAAAGGGAAACTCATTTTCATTTGAGTGGCACCGAATATCTATTCATTGTAACTACATTGTTGAGGTGTGCAGTAATAGATGTGTAAATGCAGATCTATTCATGCATACTGTCCTGAGGAACTGTAGTAGACTGTTGATATCAGTTTTTCAAGGTTTTTGAGTTGCTCAGTGGCTTTATGGATCTTTAGGCTGTAGATAGAAACTATCCCTAGCTGCACAAAGTGGTCTCAATCGAGAAGGACTCCATCTATAGGTAGGATGTCAGGATGAACCAGGCAGGTGACAGAAAGAGAGAAAATAAAGATTGTTAAGCATTCTCATTGTTTAAGTGTTTAAACGACACTATACAGTGTGTTCAGGGGGTAAGTTGGGGCTCTGTAGAGGAAAGATCTAAGATCTAAGGAAGACTTACTGACAAAATGCTTGACTAAATAAATAGTCTTGAATCTCAGAGCATTGTATGGCCTAAACCATACAATGTGATGAGATGAGATGTGGATTGAAAACTCTTTAGTTTTCCACTTGTGTTCTATTCTTTCTCAATGTAAAATAGGGTTGTAGCGGTACACACACAAGTTCGCAAGTTGGTTTAGTCTCCGCCTCGCACTTTGAACGCATTTTCTATTATTATTGATATTAGATTAAGGTCCTTCTATCAGAATGAGAGGTAAGTACACTTCAAGGCTCTTCTCTGTTCTGCCACCGAGGTGGTGGAATGAACTTCCCCTAGATGTCCGTACAGCGGAGTCCCTGATTATCTTCAAGCGACGACTGAAGACCTACCTCTTCCTGAAATACCTAAATAAGCACTTTCCAAGTTTGTAGAATTCGAGTTATATTTATATATTTTTGATATTCGCACATCAGAATTTGCCAGACTAGCAAACTGCTAAAACTTGGGCTTTTATAGAGGTGGACATCAGACTTGCTGATGATCAGTTGATAAAGGACATTTGATGATCAGTACCTAGCTGCTGCTTAGCTTCTTAATTTCTTTTTGCCATGATTTTTGTAAACAAAAAAAACAACACGGTCATGTGTTGTCATTCATCTGAGCTGGTATTGACCCAATTTTAGGACCTGATTAAGCACCATTTTGTCCTGATATCCAAAACCACAGAAGTCATAGAGTGAGGGTAAGAACTTTCTACTCGAAAGGTCATTTTTCAACTGAGCCGAAATATATTTTTCGTTTCTGTGTCTAGATTGCGGTCGTTGCTGTGATGTGCAAGCCCCATCGCTGTCCCCACATCAGCTTCACAGGGAACATCTGTGTGTAAGTACAACAGATACCAAAACTAGAGAAATGTACAAAAATGTATATAGTATAGCAGAGAGATGGATCAATAACCCGGTTGCATTAGTGTGCACACCATGTATCTTCTACTGGATTAACAATGCCGCCACCACCGTGCTTTACCATAAGAAAGTTACGCATCGATTAGCCCCGCTTTGACTGATTTCTTTCTTTTTTTTTTTTATCTTCTAGATACTGTCCAGGCGGTCCCGACTCTGATTTTGAATATTCGACGCAGTCGTACACAGGCTACGAGGTGAGGATGCGGTCTCTCTCTGTCCTCACTGCTCTCGCTTTTAAATACAATTTGACTCTTTGCAAAAAAAAAGTTTTTTTTCCACATCATCATTGTGTCTTCCTTAGCCAACTTCAATGCGGGCCATCCGAGCACGCTACGATCCCTATTTACAGACCAGACACCGGGTGGAACAGGTGAGGCAGCTTTCCTCTTCACCGTCTCAAATACAGTGCAAAAGTTTGTACATAGTCCTCAGTCTTGGCAGTTTTCCCTGTCGTAGCTCATCCCCTTCGAGTTTCATCTCTTTTGATTGACTGTAGTCTGCCTGTCAGCTTATACCAGTCTGGCCATTCTCTTCTAATCTTCCGTATTCGAACTGGATGTTTTTTGGTTTTTCGCACCATTCTTTGTAAACTTTACAGGTTTAGGTTTGTGTGAAAGTCCCAGGAGATTAGCGGTTTCAGAAATGCTCCAACCAGCTCATCTGGAACAAGATCATCTTGTATCTTTCCCTCTGAATGCTGATGTTTTATGTGAGCATGACCTGCATCTGTGCTAGACGTTGGCCGATCGCTAGATTGGATTGTACTTGACAAAAAATGATTAATCAACCGAATATTTGTATTTTTTAATCCAGTATCCAGAACACTTAATGTAAGATAGTGCTGCACTTTATTACAAAAATTCATAAAACAAAACAGGACTGAATCATGAAAATGTGCTAAATGAAATATAATTCATAAATTATAAATAGTAAATAGAATATAGCGCTCTCCGTGCCCTGTGCTGTCAGTGCAGTGCGCAGTGATTCACCTCCAGTGGCTGACGAAGTACACAAACCATGTGGTTGAGTAAAATAGGAAAGTGATAAAAACACTGCCTTTAAACTTTCACTCGAGTTAAAGCACTAAAGCATTAACTACGCTACTTCCACCACTGTTAACCTCTAGAGGCCGCTCTGGTAATCATAGCGGACCTACTCAACTCCTTCGGCAATGGACGCTACCCTGAAAAACTACTGGTATGGATTTTTGCCGATAGTTCCAGCAATCAACTATCGGTGCTGATTAATTGGCACAACCGATTAATCGGTCAACGGCGTTCCTGAGGAGGGCTGAAGTGTTGCAAGATGTTTACAGTTGTGCCTTTCATTTGTAATGTAGAAACAATAATGATGGATTTTCAACTGATTTCTAAGAACAGGCAAATATTTGTGTATTTTTGTGTGTGTGTGTGACCATGTGTAGCTGAAGCAGTTGGGCCACAGTGTGGATAAGGTGGAGTTCATTGTAATGGGCGGCACATTCATGGCTCTGCCTGAGGACTACCGAGATTACTTCATCCGCAACCTGCACGATTCGCTGTCAGGGCACACTTCCAACAACGTAGCCGAGGCCGTCAGGTACGTGTCTGTGTGTGTGTCTGAGAGTAAATGACAGAATCGGGTCACTCTGTACATCAGCCACCCTCCTGACTGCACCTATAAGGAGTTTAATGCCACCAGGGGGCATTACGTGCAGAGCAGAATGGAGAAGCGTCGGCTTTGTGACCGTGGAGAGAAATTTCAGATTTGGATTTGGCCGCGGCTAATCCTTAGCTCTTTTCAGGGGCTGACGTTGACGTGATGAATATTACGGATTACAGCGAAGGTTTAAGCACATGTTAGCCGCCCAGGAGCCACGCATCCTTCTCCTTTTTGTGCCGCTTTGTAGTGGATTGTGTATAGGAGCACACGTAGCTTCAGAATCCAATAGGACCCCTTGAAAATGAGTCCGGTCCTGAGGAGGTTGGTGGAAAGCCAAGAGGAGGCTAATTGGTGCGGCTTTTCAAGAGGCTGCGCTAAAGAGAGCAGCTGTGCTGGCTCAGAGAAAATGGGGAAAATCACTGGTTATGTGCGTGTCCTAATGACCGACTCTGTTTGTTTTCAATGCGCAAAAGTGTACAAAAGATTAGGAGTCGAATCGGAGGAGCTACACCATGCTGCAGTTTTGCTTTGAGTTTATCGTACACAAACACTTGACATCTAGGAGGTGGCATGAAGTTATAGTTTTGAATATCCTCAATATGTCATGTACACGATTTCAGGATGGTAAGAACCGGTGCTCAGTACACTTTGAGATCACAGATGACCTGAATTTCCTCTTCAGTCGCTGTCCATCAACAAACAAAAAACCTAATAGCAGGTATCAAAATGTTTAGAAACTAGTATTGTTACATGCCAACAGATGGCAGCACAAGGCTGCACGCATGGTCACAGGAAGCACCTACCTTCATAAGTCAGTGTGCCTAAAGACATCGTTCTGTGTACATCGCGAGCCGTGCAACTGGTCCTATTCTGACCACGTGCGCACTCTGTCACCGAGGTCTACCCGCACGTGAGTCTCTCGATGGGAAACAACCTAACAAATCAATCTTCCGCACCCACCCTACCCGCCATATTTGGCTCCCGCAGACTTCGCCCTCTTGCCGAAGATTAAGATCCACTCAGAGGTTGCCGTTTGGACACCGTTGCGGAGATCCGTTTCAGAAGTGGCAGGAATGCTGAGAACGCCGTTTTTGCTGTACAAGGGGACTATTGAAGGTGAAGTGGACAAGGGTACAAGTGTGCAAGCGGACATTGAAGATGATTCCACCTCGTATACGTCATAAGCTTGTCCCAAAGAAAATCTGTTACGTGTAAACTCCATAACGAAGAGGCATGTACGTGTCACGCCAACATTGCAGCACAATGAAAGGATTTCTTTGCAAATCCCAGCTATGTTAGGAAGCCGGAATCGGAGCACAGGGTCAGCTATGATACAGCACCTCTGGAGCACAGGGGGTTAAGGGCCTTGCTCAAGCGCCCAATGGTGGAAGTTGGTCGATACTGTGCCTTGAACACCCAACCTTCCGTTCAGTAACCCAACGCAGATTATACGCCGGGTTGGTGTTTAACCAGATTTGACACATCTTTTTGATGGCGCGTGTGAAAGGGGAAGTGGTTGCTCAGTGGTTAAGCCTCTGGGTTACTGATTGGAAAGGTCAAGGGTTCAAGCTGCCCGTCTCGCCAAGCTGCCACCCTCGGGCCCTTGAGCAAGGCACTTAACCTCTGAGCTACCACTCAAAATTTGTTTGCTGCTCCTTTTCGAGCTGAGAGACTTTAGGAAATAGGACGCCATTTTCAGTGCATGGGGATCCTCGAGCAGAGTGAGCTTCCTGGGTTTTGTGGTGAGTTACATAACGATTCTGAGCCTGAGATGGCCCTTAGAAACAGCCGATTCCCTGATCAGTGCTCTGATCGAGACACACCGCAGATCTTTCCACCAAATCAGTATAACAAAGACTGATGGGAGCCCTAACAACCCAAACTAATGTAAACACTGCACGATGTAAGTAGAATGTAGAAAGTTGTTCAGTCACAGTCATTGTGTTATAGGTTTTTAACAACAACAACAAAATATCAGGCTTTAGTAACTCAAACTAGGAAAATAAAACCCTGGTTTTTCATTCAAGTTGTGTAAAAATTACTCCCTCTTGACATTCAATGGTTTACACTTGCTGATGCTCAGTTCATCAAGGACATTTCAGCATCTGAGAGCATCTGGCTGCTTCTTAGCCTCATCAATCCTGTAGAAGCAGTAATGCTGTACTTATTAAACATCCATTTTGGTGTTATAATAATGACAATGTGTGATGTGATGTTCATCTAAGGTTGCAGTTATAATTCTAAGACCTAATAAGGACCAGATGCCCCCATACAGTAAAACCATAGTATGCAAATAGGGTGGCTTTTTTTTTTCACCTGGCTTTATAGATATGGACTTTTCCAGTCATATGTGGTTCTTCACAAACTATTGCCACAAAGCTGGAGACATCTGGGGTGCAGTCAGTGTTCCCATTCATCCCAAAGGTTTTCAATAGGGTTTATAGCTCTATAGCAGGCCACTCAAGAACCTCTCCAAACCATTAAAAAGCAGATCTTCATGGAGCTCACTTTGTGCAGAGGGGGGCATTGAAACGCTGGAACAGGTTGCAAGTGAACGCAAAAATGTTGTTATACCGCATCTGAAGACGTCCTGTACAATTTGTGCCCTTGAGAAGACCCACATATGGCAGGAAAGGTCAGGTGTCCCAATACTTTTGTCCCCTATAGTGTATGTGTGCGACCAATCAAATGTGAATGAACTCAGACCAGCTGCTGTAACTAGAGGGAGAGAACGAAAGATGGAAATGCAGTAGCCCCCCCCCCCATGGCTTTCGAACACCTGATCTAACACAGGTAGCGTCCGGGTCTTTATAATCCATCCAGTTGCGGTATTGAGAGAAATGTCAGCGCAGGGCTGAGAGAGGCGAGGCATGCTGATAACGCAGCGTTGCAGATAAGCACCGAGCACTTCCGAGAGGAAACCGGCTTACATTCAAATGCAAACACGGTTCCCTATAACCAAATTCCTGTGCGGCGTCTCTGTGCTTTTGAGTGATACGGCATAGAAACTGCAGAAGTTTCAAAACGCAGAGGCTTACGTCAGCAGGACAGCGTCACTCCGTACCGTAAATCCCCCCAGGCACCAAGATTTTCCTCCTTCCCCCGGGTCACACAACAGCGACACCACGACTGTCCTGAATCACGTCTCTGGCTGCAGAAACTTCTCTCCTGCAACAAAAACTCCAGTTCAAAAGTGTAGAAACAGTCTGGCACAGTCTTTTAGACTTTTCACAGAACTTCTAGTAATAATCCAACAGCCTGAAGTGAGGAATCCAAAATGTAAGACTTCCATAGGGTACATAGGGTACAGTGTGATGGATGCCCTATCTAGTGTCCTATATCCATTTTGTACAATTGTGACAATTTAAGATTAAACCCCATGCTTCTTTTCTTCTAATAAAAATCTAATGATTAATTATGAAACGAAGTAAAAGCATACCTAATATACCGTACAGTGTGTATCATACATTTACCCGAGACAAAGTATGCGCCGTGTTGTTTACCGGAGCGCGGATGCTGAAAATCTACATAGTGAATTGTTTTTGAGTTTTATGCTGAATTAAGGAAATGTATTAATGAAAATATATCTATTCATTTTAAAAACGGAAAAGTACCAAAGTAAAGTAAGCGCAAAAGTCAAAGTAGCGCTGCGTACGTAATCGAGGTGCTGGGATGCTGAAAATCTACATTATACGGCTGGATTTTTGGGTTGGTGTCCATTTATTGTGGAAATTCGTTATTCGCGGTCGGTTTTGATAAACAGCAGACGACTGTATTGCACTCTTAGACTGGATTTAGTGTGTTTTTGTCCTTTTCCAGAAATGTATTTTTATGCTTGTGGTAGCAGTACAACATTATTCGTTGTTGTTTGCTATTTAAAATGTTTTATTGATTACTATGATGACTTTTTATTACTTTTTTCTTGTAATTGTACAGTATTTTCTTTGACTGGCATGAAAGGCTCTTTTTTTTTCTTTTCTTTTTAACAAAACCCATTAAAACAAACTCGCTGTCTCGTTCTCAGGGGTTCAGCCGAGAGAATTCGCATTTGTTGGAGAGCTTAGAGCCTTATAATAGATCTTTTAGAGAGCAATAGATACATAGACAGTGCCAAAACTGATAAGGAGAAAATCCTAGCAGGCGGAGATTTATAAAAAAATAAAAATTGTGGATGAGACATTTGTGTGTGCGTGAAGAAAAGAAAACGGATGAAAGTTTGGTGTTCCTGATAACCAGCTTCTCCATGTCCATATCCAATGAAGGGCCAAAAACTAAACTTAAAAGAGCAATACGATACAATAGAGAAAAAAAAAAATCTGATGCCTTGCAAATCTATATGGTACAGATATATATTTTTTTAATTTCTTTTGGCTCAGAGAGACAGCAAATCAAACATTTATTTAAGTACCTTCTGACTTTAACACATGGCCCTTTCACACATCGGCCTTTGTAGTGCGAAAACAAAAGAGCTTTACCTCTACCTCACATTTCAGCAACCATTTTATTATATCTTTTTAGAGGACAATACTGTAGAAATGTAATTTGGATATAGTTTAGAGTAGTCAATATGCAGCTTGTTCAGCTGTACAGATTTACTGTCCTCTATAAAATATTCAACATGCAGACATTATTGTCTAAATACCTGCTAAAAAAGTGAGTACACTCTAAATGATAACAGCTGGACGTTGTGTAAACATGCAAAGCCACATGTCCTATTCATCATGTTTATGTTTTTGTCTGCTTGACAGAACCATACAAATTTGTGTATCTTGTATTGGAGCAGTTAAAATGTGGTCCTTGAGTACAATTCTCTCATACTGACCACTGGATGTTCATCATGCAGCTCATGGTAAAGACTGAAGATTTGAGAATTAGAATTGTTGCTCTCCACAAAGATGCAGAGGCTATAAGAAAGATCATTAACACCATGAAACTGAGTTACAGTACAGTGGTCAGGGTCATACAGAAGTTTTACAAGACGGGTTCCACTCAGAACAGACCTCACAAGGGTCCATCAAGAAGTCGAGTTCTTGTGCTGTGCGTCAGGTGCAGAAGCTGCTTCAAAAAACAAGTGCATGAGTGCTGCAGCCTTGCTTTTGTCGGTGCTCAGATCATACGCCGCACACTGCAAAGTCGGTTTGCATGGTGTCATTCCAGAAGGAGCAGTTTGCTGAAGACGACCTGTCCAAGAGCATGAATTACTGGAACCATATTCTGTGGTCTGATGAGACTAAGATAAACCTTTTTGGCTCAGATGGTGTCCAGCATATGTGGCGACGTCCTGGTGAGAAGAACCAAGAAAATTGTGTCTTGCCTTACAGTAAAGCATGGTGGTGGTAGCATCATGGTCTGAGGCTGCATGAGTGCTTGGGAGCTGCGGTTCATTGAGGGGAAACATGTTTTACAACATGTGACCTTCTGATGCCCACCCTTCAGAAACTGGGCCGAACATCAGCTTTCCAACATAATAACAACCCCAAACACATCGCCAAGTTGACTACTGCTTTGCTGAGGAAGCTAAAAGTAAAGGTGATGGATTGGCCAAGGATGTCTCCAGACCTGAACCCTATTGAGCACCTGTGGGGCATCCTCAAGCAGAAGATGGAGAAGCGTTATGTGACCAACACCCAGCAGCTGCATGATGTCATTATGGAGGAGTGGAGGTTTTGTTGTCAGATATTTAGACAATAACGGATGTTGAGTTATTAAATCTCCACTCCTGCAGCTGCACATTGACTACTCTAAAATATATCCAAATTCTATAGTTTAGTCAATTGAGAAGATACTAAAATGGTTGCTGAAATATGAGGGATGTACCCACTTTTGGGAGATACTGTAGCTTCTGTGGGGCTTTCAGGACACTCCTTGGCCTCCATAGTGTTGTGATACGTCATATTCACGTAGCAGCAATGGTGCTAAGAGAAACAGTTTAGAGACGAGAAATCAATATACGGTACTTTATCGGTCACTTTTTAAATAATAAACTTTTTAAAAGCACACCGACTAATAATCATATAGACTAGATGACATATAGACTAATCATATATACACTATATTGCCAAAACTATTCGCTCGTCTGCCTTCACATGCAAATGAACTTCCGATTCTTAATCCATAGGGTTGAATATGATGTTGGCCCACCCTTTGCAGTTAGAACAGCTCCAGCTCTTCTGGAAAGGCTTTCCACAAGGTTTAGAAGTGCGTTCATAGGAATTTTTGAAGCGCATTTGTGAGGTTAGACACTGATGGACGAGAAGGCCTGGATCGCAGGACTCTGTGCAGGCCAGTCAGGTTCTTCCACACCAAACTCACTCATCCATGTCTTTATGGACCTTGCTTTGTGCACTGGTGTGCAGTCATGTTGGAACAGGAACAAGCCGTCCCCAAACCATTTCCACAAAGTTGGGAGCATGGAATTGTCCTGGAGGTCTGTAGATATTGACTCTACAGAAAGATGGTGATAGTCTCCGTCTCTGGCTGAGTTTCTGTCTTTCCCAATCGCTTCCACTTGGTTATTATACCACTAACTGTGGACTGTGGAATATTTAGTAGCGAGTAAATTTCACGACTAGACTTTTTGCACAAGTGCCATCCTGTCCGGGTACCACACTGGAATTCACTGAGCTCCTTAGAGCGACCCATTCTTTCACAAATGTTTGTAACAATGAAAGTGATTAGAACACCTTAATTTCATGATTCGGATGGGTGAGTAAATACTTTTGGCAATATTGTGTGTGTGTGTGTGTGTGTGTGTGTATATATATATATATTTTTTTTTTTTTGTTATATATTTCAGTGTATATGTCCAGAATTGAACCCGTTGCTTTATCTGCTTTTTTGGTCTCTCTATCGTACCCTCAAAAAACCCTCGGTGCACGTTGTGGACATGTTACTATTTTTAGGAACCGGGTAATTACAGGTAGCATGTGGAAACATTCGGAGCACTCTGGTTATTAGTGTACAATTAAATTGAAAACCTTTCTGTTTGCCAGCGCAAGTATTGTCACTTTTTGTTTCTTTCCGTTCTCGTGGCGCTTTTACTTCATTAACGCATTCGACTCGGTTCAATCTCTTTTCGAGCAGAAGAGTGGAAGTCGTGACTCAGGCGCAGCTGCACCATCAGGTTTATAGTGATGAGAAATAATTGCTTGATGCACACAGGCTTGTCACTGCTGGCCCAAGGTTAGTTTATTACTGACGTTTGTCTCTGTATTTATTTTCTGGCTGGCGATAAGTGTGTGTGTGTAGGGAGGCAGAGTGTCCTCAGGATTACCGGCCCACCACATTTTTTATCAGTGGGTTTGTTAAGATGACACGATTGCAGTAATTGTTCTGGCTGCTAATCAGGCAAAGTCGGACGAGGCGACAGTTCGATTTCAGCTCCAGGCCTTATCTCTGCTCGCTCTTTATACGTGTGTGTGTGTGTGTGTGTGTGTGTGTGTGTGTGCGCCCATCAGAAAAGAGAGAGAGAGAGAGAGAGAGAGAGAGAGACACGAAATTCTATTTAACACAGACCAGACGGACGGCATGATGGCAGATGACTTTCTCAGATCCCATTCGCAACCATTAACACACCAGATCTGTATCGTAGATCTAAATACCGATTCCCAAAAGATGAAGCCCGAATCCTGGCTGGAGAAAGTCACAACTAACGATCACCCGGAATAACACTCGTTATATTCCCATCTTCACATCGCCTAAAATCTAAGATTCGTGCCGCCTCTCTCTCTCTCTCTCTCTCTCTCTCTCTCTCTTTCTCCCTCGGTTATACAGTTTGAGGTCATTAGGACTGTCCTGCTGTCTGCACTTTTCGCAGACGAGAGAAAACTTCAGGATAGGATTTCTTTTTTTGCATGAGTACGTGTCCTTTTTTTCCCCCCTATGTCTAAAGTTTGGAGAGATTTCTGAACCGAAAATCAGAAATACATTTTTTTTTGTCATTATTAAAAAATACAAAAACAAACAAACAAAAACCAAAGGTCGAGAGAACGTTCCGAATCACCTTGGGTTGATTAGATTCATCTTGGGTGTAAATTGTTCAATTAAAAAAGTTTTTGTAATTTGAAGTGTGTGTGTGTGTGTGTGTGTGTGTGTGTGTGTGTGTGTGTGTGTGTGTATGTTTTTTTCTTTTCTTTTCTGAAGGTACTCGGAGCGCAGTAACACGAAGTGTGTGGGGATCACCATCGAGACGCGACCGGACTACTGCCTTAAGCGACACCTGAGCGACATGCTGGCGTACGGCTGCACCAGGCTGGAGATCGGCGTGCAGAGCGTTTACGAAGATGTGGCTCGCGACACCAACAGGTCGAGCGCGTTCCGTTGTACGAGTGCCGTGTGGCCAATAAAACCGATGTTTAATGACACGGTTTGTATTCCACAGGGGGCACACGGTGCGAGCCGTGTGCGAGTCTTTCCACCTGGCTAAAGACGCAGGCTTCAAAGTGGTGTCTCACATGATGCCCGACCTGCCCAACGTGGGCATCGAGAGAGACGTGGAGCAGTTTATTGTAAGTCAACAGACTTTTGAGTTCTTCTAATGAACACCTTCAAAGCATTACCTGCCCTCTTTCACGGTTTTCCTCTAGTCTTTTGATCAGGTGTCCACAAACTTTTGTCCTTATCGGGTTCCTCCACGTATAATGAAGATGTCTGGTATAGAGGTCGATCGATTAACAAAAGATTAATTGGCACCAGTAATCGATTGCTGGAACCATCGGCTATCGGCAAATATCCATACCGATAGTTTTTCCGGCTTCCGGACAGCTGTCATTGCGAATCACTGACATCCCATGTGCTGTTTTTTTTTTTTTACACTTGAAACTGCACGCTGCACGGATAGCGCTACATTATAATTATTATTTATGAATTATATAATTATATTTATTAATGAATATATAACTTTTTATTTCATTTTGCACATTTTGATGCTTCAGTCCTTTTTTTAAAATATATTTTACATGGATTGTTTGTAGCCATTTGAAAAACTGTCGGTTGATTAATTGGTCAACAGCAATTACGATCCAATCTAGCTAGCGGTAAAATCCACTATCGGCCTCTAGGCTGTAAATCAGCAAGTCACAACATCCCATTAAATTGACATTATTAATTTTAACTTAACCCATGACCAGCCTGCATTCCAGATGTAACATTTTGGCTTGAACATGTCACAAACACTTGCTGCATCATAGAAAAAAGTCAAAAGCATGCACTAGATGGCACTTCAGACCCAAAAGTGTGCAAATCAAACGTCGACCGATAGTGGATTTTACTGATACCGATAGTTAGGTTGGATCGTACTTGCCGATTACAGATTAAACATACGATAGTTTCAAAATGGATACTGGATTAATAAAAACAAAAACACTTCATGTAAACCGGTCCTGAACTTTATTACAAAATGACAAATATAAAAAAAATGTACTGAGTCATGAAAGTGTTCTAAATGAAATAAAAATGAATATATTTATAATATTAGTAAATATTAAGGAAAATAAGACATGCATTCAAACTGAAACAAAAAGTATCACTGAATAAATAATAATAGTTACATCCAAAATGAAAAAAGGACACTTCAAATAAACAGCGCCTGGCACCAGAGTGTCGCCTTTAGTGGCCGCTCTCGTACTGTATAACGCAACCCGGAAAAACTATTGATATGGATTTTTGACGATAGTTCCAGCAATCTACTATCGGTCCCGTTCAATTGTAATCACTCTGAATTTATGGTCTTTACTAATCTAAAAGAAAAAAAAAATGAAATTCAACGCACACTGGCGCACGCGCTGGTACACAAAAAGGTCCATGTATAGGACAATCTTTTTTTTTTTTTTTTTTAAGAATAATTATTAAATCATTGTTTAAAATAGATTTTAGCTCCAAACATTTCACATTCACCTCATTTATAAATTCTTGCTGTCTACTTTTGACTTTGAGACTTTTAGTTTCGTGGATGTAAAATAACTGATCACCCATCAGTACAGAATCAATCAGTGGCTTCATATGGATTACTGGGTGCTTTTCAAAAGCAATGAGAGTGACAGGAAATGAAAGTTCAACTCGTGTATTCTTGTTATAATGTTATGTCTCACCCTGCCATGTTCTACTAGATTGTCTATGATCTCTGAACCAGAAATTTTCTGAAAGAAAAGAGCACCAATGAAATTCTTCCAGGTTAGAATTAAAGGTTCCATTGGAAATGTGGTGCATTTTGGGGCGTTGATCATATTTAATATCACGAGATTTAGGTAGCTAGATGTTGTATGATCGAACGAATAGAGAAAATAAGTAAGTAAAAAATACGTCGTTTTTCAATATTAACCCAAAATGGAACAAAGACATCGTAATTCACATTTAATATTTAGTTTTTTTGTGAATCCAAAAACAAATAAAACTGAGCCGAAACAGGCTGTTTAACATGTTTTACAATTGAAATAAAAAGTTGCATATCGCTAATGCATTGTACCACGTTTTTATTATTTGGATAATTAACTCTCCTAAATTTGCACCTACATTTTTTGGTCTCTCTATCGTACCCTTAAAAAAAAACAGGATAGAATAGTCACCACTTTATCGGCGCACGTCGTGGACATGTTACTATTTTTAGTAACCGGGTAATTGCAGGTAGCAATTATAAACTTAGCAAGTCTGAAGGCGAGGGAAATCATTCATTATTATTTATAGTAATTAATAATGGTTATCATTTAGTTGTTTAGATTTGCCAGGAATCAATTTTGCGCACCTTGAGGGTGTAGCAGTATGAGTGATGCCAAATAAACAATGCGTCGAATATAAAACTCCAGATTGGCTTGTTTGTCGTGATCATTGGAATCAATGACATCGACTCGTGCGACATGCCCGGTGGCCAGCTATTGATGATTAGCCTAATGATTATTAAGCACTTAATTTCCACACAACAGCAGAGTTACAGCCCCCTGCCTGCATCTCAAACATGTTTCTCCTCTTCTTCTTCTTATTTTCCGCACTACGTATGATCCTTTACGATCCAATTACTCAAAGATCACTGTATATACAGTCAGGTCCATAAATATTGGGACATCGACACAATTCTAACCTTTTTGGCTCTATACACCACCACAATGGATTTGAAATGAAACGAACAAGTTGTCCTTTAACTACATCCAAATCCGGTGAACGGTGTAGGAATTACAACAGTTTGAATATGTGCCTCCCACTTTTTAAGGGACCAAAAGTAATGGGCCAATTGGCTTCTCAACTCTTTCATGGCCAGGTGTGTGTTATTCCCTCATTATACCTATTACAATGAGCAGATAAAAGGGTCCAGAGTTCATTTCAAGTGTGCTATTTGCATTTGGAATCTGTTGCTGTCAACTCTCCAAGATGAGATCCAAAGAGCTGTCACTAACAGTGAAGCAAGCCATCATTAGGCTGAAAAAACTAAACAAACCCATCAGAGAGATAGCAAAAACATTAGGCGTGGCCAAAACAACTGTTTGGAACATTCTTAAAAAGAATTAACGCACCGGTGAGCTCAGCAACACCAAAAGACCCGGAAGACCACGGAAAACAACTGTGGTGGATGACCGAATAATTATTTTCCTGGTGAAGAAAACACCCTTCACAACAGTTGGCCAGATCAAGAACACTCTCCAGGAGGTAGGTGTATGTGTGTCAAAGTCAACAATCAAGAGAAGACTTCACCAGCGTGAATACAGAGGGTTCACCACAAGATGTAAACCATTGTTGAGCCTCAAAAACAGGAAGGCCAGATTAGAGTTTGCCAAACAACATCTAAAAAAGCCTCCACAGTTCTGGAACAACATCCTATGGACAGATGAGACCAAGATCAACTTGTACCAGAGTGATGGGAAGAGAAGAATATGGAGAAGGAAAGGAACTGCTCATGATCCTAAGCATAACACCTCATTAGTAAAGCATGGTTGTAGTAGTGTCATGGCGTGGGCATGTATGGCTGCCAATGAAACTGGTTCTCTTGTATTTATTGATGATGTGACTGCTGACAAAAGCAGCAGAATGAATTCAGAAGTGTTTCGGGCAATATTATCTGCTCATAATCAGCCAAATGCTTCAGAACTCATTGGATGGCGCTTCACAGTGCTGATGGACAATGACCCAAAGCATACTGCAAAAGCAACAAAAGAGTTTTTTAAGGGGAAAAAGTGGAATGTTATGCAATGGCCAAGTCAATCACCTGACCTGAATCCGATTGAGCATGCATTTCACTTGCTGAAAACAAAACTGAAGGGAAAATGCCCCAAGAACAAGCAGGAACTGAAGACAGTTGCAGTAGAGGCCTGGCAGAGCATCACCAGGGATGAAACCCAGCGTCTGGTGATGTCTATGCGTTCCAGACTTCAGGCTGTAATTGACTGTAAAGGATTTGCAACCAAGTATTAAAAAATTGAAAGTTTGATTCATGATTATTATTTTGCCCCATTACTTTTGGACCCTTAACAAGTGGGAGGCACATATGCAAAGTGTTATAATTTCTACACCGTTCACCGGATTTGGATGTAAATGCCCTCAAATTAAAGCTGACAGTCTGCAGTAAAATCACAACTTGTTCGTTTCATTTCAAATCCATTGTGGTGGTGTATAGAGCCAAAAATGTTTATGGACCTGACTGTAACTATATATAAATACAAGCACCAGGGAGGGTAAAAGGTCATGTGATCAAATCGAAAGCCAGCACCATAAACTGCAACTGCCGGGTCCTTGATTTCAAATGTTTAATTGAATTCAACAAGTTTTTATTTGTAAAGCACTTTTAACAATGGACAGTGGTTATAAAGTCGTGTAAAAGAAAGCAAACATTTAGTTCGTCTAAATTTGTTCCTTATAATCGTAACTGGAGTTCAACGGATAGTGGATTTTTACTGTTAAGGATAGATAGGTTGGATCGTACTTGCTGATAACTAATAGTTTTTAAAATTGATACTGAATAAAAAAAAATTTAATAAAACAACACTCCATGTAAATTAGTAATTAACCACTACTAAACTACTACTGAACTGAAAATTTATTTGAAGTATCTTTTTTATTCCTTTTGGATGTAACTGTTTAGATTTATTTTAGTGTGTTTATTTTAGATTTTAGTGTTGCTTTACATTTCGGTTTGAATGCGTCTTATTTTCCTCAATATTAAGTTTATTAATTTAGTTATTTCTTTTAGCACATTTGCATGATTCAGTAATTTCGGTTTTTCATTTTTTGTCATAGTCAAATCTAAACACATCCAAAAGGAATAAAAAAGATACTTTAAATAAATATGGCATCAGTGATTCACCTCTAGAGGCCGCTCTCGTACCATATAACGCAACCTGGAAAAACTATCGGTATTGATTTTTGCAAAAAAGTTGAAGCAATCAACTATCGGTCAGCAAATCCGAAGACTCGGTCGACCTCTAATTATAAGTTTATCCCTAATAAAAAACTCCCTGAGATGGCATAAGGATTAAACCTTTAGAAGAAACCAGACCCCTCTTCAACGCCGAACGTCCATTCATTACAGTCCCATCATCGTTGAGGTGTGCTGTTCAGTGATAGGTGCTTAAATGCAGAAAGTGTTCAACCAGTCCTGAGCCTGACTGTTGATATTAATTTTAGTCCAAATCCATCATCAAAGTTCTTGAGTTGCTCAGTAACTTCATGGGTCTTCATGGCTGTTCATGTGGAGCACAGAGTGTCTCCAATTGAAGAAAATCCCATCCAGAGGCAGGGCGTCAGGATGAATCTGGCAGATCCAAAGAGAATCACTGGGTCCTCAGAAGCATGTTATGCCCTTATCCCACAACTGCTCTATTGGGTAATAGACATAATGGTGAATGGTGAAGCTGATTCCTGAATGGTGGAGCTGATTTATCCAAATCTCTAGAATTTGTGTGTATATAAAAACAGTAATATATAAAAAAAAAAACATGGGTTTTTATTACACAGAGAACCAGGACGTTTGTAGCGTCTCTTCGATCTGCTTTCAACCTTTCAGAATTTCCACCACCACCCTGCAGCCACCCCGCGTTAGATTTAAAAACCCGATGCTCGCCTACAAAGCTGAAAAACCAGCCCCGCTTACTTATCTCACTCTACACACCCTCCAATCCTCTATCACCGCTGCTCTTTTCATCGTTTCAGAGGGTAAACATGGGAGACACGCATCAAGCCTCTTGTCTGTTCTGGCACCTGGGTGGTGGAATGAGCTTTTTACTTGATGTCTGAACATCTGAGCCACTAGGAGTCTTTATACCACCTTCTAAAGTCCTTCCTCTTCCAAAATTTTTTTTTTTTTTTTTAGCAGATTGTATTATTGTGCGATTTCTGACTGAACCAATATCAGGATATATATATAAGTGCCACTTCCTGAATGCCAAATGTCCTGGGATGCATCAGATCCTATGCTAATAAGGCACGTGCATGTCCTGATTAGCATTAATTTTTTAGTAACGTCCTCAAGTGCTAATCTTTAATGTGTTTTTTGTTTGTTTTTTTGTTTTTGGCAGGTCCAGGTGTAATCTCTAACACACGTCTATAGACTTTCTTTCTAAAACCTGCTCAAATTATAGTTTAGGCTTTGCACCTGTAGGTGCATCATCATCGTCGGCATTTGTGCACATCCTTGTTTTCTGGAAAAAAAGAGTTGCTGTTTCTATAGAAATGACGTTTCTGTGGAAGTAGAAATGCATTAAAAATACGCTGCATTGTCTAAAGTATTGGGTATGTGGTTCTTTCTCAAACCCAGCTCCATGAACATATGGTGCACATGTTGTGGAGTGGCCTGCTATGGAGCTGTAAACCAGCAATTAAACACCTTTGGGATGAATGGGAACGCTGAATATAAGGGCAGAGAAGGACACATTAATCTGATGGTCAGGTGTCCACAAACTTTTGCTCATGCATCGTATGCGTATTGATCACACCTTTTGTTTGCGTCGCAGTTCCCCCTGAGAAACGCGTAATATTCATCCGTTCCACCCAATCGAGAGGAAAAGTTTGTTTTCTGGCAGTTCTCTTTGTCATAACTCGAGGGGTTTAAGGTCTTTCACGCCTCTGACGTCTCGCTGATGCAATCGTTCGCTCATCCCCCGGCGTCTTCACGTCTCCTGTTCGGCAGCTCGGGAAAAAAGAATAAGCTCATTCAGCAGTCGGGGCTTAATAGGAACGCCGTTTTTATCGTTTTAAGCTCACGTCACTTTTAAAGGATTATGCAAAGCGCTTTAAAGCGGACGAAAAAGGCAATAGATCATAGCAAAAAACTGCAACTGTCGTATGTGGTTAATTTACATTTTTTTTCATGACTTATAGAGAAAAAAATATATACAGGAAGAACGATTTGATGATTCATCGCCAATCTGAACGTCTGAAGATTTTTTTTTCCTGTCCAGTGAACACAAATGGAAAATCAGTATGAATCCCAGACAAAAAAAACAAAAGCGAACAAAGTAAAGAAAATAAAGATAGATAGAAGGAAAGAAAGGAACTCTGAAGATGATGATCGTCGCTGAGCCGTCGCGCTACTTTTGGAAAATTCCACCCCCTCGGTGCGCAGTAGGTAATTGGCACGCAGCAGGCATGACGGAGGAATGGAAATGAAGTGGCTGGCGAGCGAGCGAGCAATGCCGAGGAGGGGTCGGTGGGGGACTCGTTTACGGCGCCAGTCAGTGTCCAGCTGTGACGCATTGCTTCACATTATCAGGGGGTCCATTACGGGAAATGAATAGAGCACATTTTACCGGGGGCTTCATTAGCAAAGAATGGAGATCCAATCTGCAGGGCCATTGTGCTGCCGTGCCTCCCTGTTGAAGCCTGCGTGTTAAACAGCAGCTCGGAGAACTCACGGGAACAACAGGTTCTTCCCTCGTTTATGGTTCGATCGATTTTTTTTCTCAAAAATTTTTTTTTTTTTAAATAGGCAGTGTGAGCATTTTAATTCTCATCAGAAATAATCGAGAATCGTTAAAGAGAACTCTGTAAAGAGAACTTCGTTTTCAAGTCTTCATACTTTCTCCTCTTTCATCTTCTGGAGACACTTTATCCTGGTCGGGCCACTCATTCAGTGTCCCAACAATTAAAGCACTAAGCCTTATCCTTTTTTTCCTTTTTTTTCTTTCCATCCAAATATACCGTTCCTCCCTCATTCCCTGAATAAACCTTGTGCATATGCTGTAGGAGCTGACATCAGTAGATCAGCAGATTTTCATTCCATACTTATTTTAGATCATTGCACTCACAATTTGCTAGTTTTGTGGTTTACCCGTGCCCCAAAACGTAAAAAAATAAAAAAAGGTTTAGTGCCCATTTTCGCTTCAAATGTCATATTTTCCTTTATTTTTTCTGCTGCGTTAAAATCTAACACACTAAAAAAACAGAAACGGTGTTTATCCGGACTAGCAACTGAATAGCCGTCATATTTATTGTGTAAGGTCATCTTCAATTATCACCCATCACTCATTCTCAGATATAAAGTTTCTCCATTAAATTGCTGCATAACTCTGCCCCCTACATCATGTATCGAACCCGGATAAACTCATTCCCGAAATTAAACCAATGACTCATCTGTACAAATCGTTCCAGTTATTTCAGATCATACCGAGCCAAGTGTTTCCCACACATGCGCAATTGCAGGGTATCCCTCATTTGTAACATGAAGTAGGGATCGAAAGATTCACCTATTCGCATCGGAATAAAAGTTAACGATGTAACGCACCAAAGCGATTTATTAGTAGATGCGCTATACTTATATTATTTAGAAAGTGACCAATAATTTGTGAGCGATTATTTAATATGTAGATGGATTTCTCGCCGCTAAACCGTTTCTCGAGCACGTTCTCTCAGCACCGCCTCTGCTACGTGAACATTACGTATCACAACGCTACGGAGACCGAGGCGTGTCCTAAGAGTCACATAGAATACAGATTAACATGGCAGAGGCAGAGCTGTAACTTCCTAGAGATCTGAATGCATCAAATCGTATCTCGTCAGTAGCTGCCCTTATATGTATTTTTAATGTATCATATTTTTTGCTTGGCATCGGCCTCAGTTATGGAGATGCACATCTCTAACATGAAGGTCAGCAACGTACAGAAAAAAATCAACCTTCCAAGTCGTTCTTTACCGTTTTCCTGGACAGAGCCTATATGCCAGTCGTTTGACAAATCTACAATTTCCATGTTTCAAACGAATCGGGTTGTGCACAAAATAAACGATCTGCTCTTGAGACGGCTCGATAGTCCAGAGTCATACCAAAGATACATGAAAAAAGAATAATAAAAATAAAAAAAAAAGAACAAATTGTTCATGACCGGCTCATCACTGCCAGACAGTCTGGAAGAAAGTCATTAAGTAACGACAGACACTTCGCAGTAGAAGGCGACACCTCAAAGTCTTAAACACTACAGCATCTCATAAATAATTAGATGTAATATTAAAACCCGTATAAGTTCCCAGCCCAATTACAAAATTGCTTTTTATATATATTTATAGAATTCAAATGATCTATTAACGATAAAAAAGCAATTAAATCGGGATATCGCTGGAAGCAGAAAAAGAGACGTTCGTTACTGAGAATTAATTCGGTCTGATGTGGCACTGTAACACAATAACGAAAAATTATTACTTTTAACACAATATCCTTTGCCGATATCAATCACTGGCCATATAGATCTGCGAAAAAAACATCTCGATCCAAGCTTTCCTTGATCAAATTGTGTGCTGCTTCGACTTAATTACATATTTATATATGTATATCTGATCTTTCATAATGAGTTCATTTGCAGACCACCAGTGGTCCTGTATATTTCTTTTGATTCTTCAGACCGAACTGGTGCGCTGCAGCTCCGGCTCGAGCAAGAGCTCTCGCCAAAACGAATCGCAATATCAGAGCTGCATCAGGAGGTGTATTGGAGCGAGGAGCATCGAGATTAATGAGCGCACGAGTCAGTCTCTAACCCTGTCGATCGCACCCGGTCCTATCAGTCTTCTCCCAGCGCCCGTCCGCAAAAAAGCCCCGCCCGCCAAACCTCACCCGCCGAACGTCACCCACCACTGCCGACATCTGTTTATCTCTCTCCTCCAACCTTTTCTCTCGCTCTCCTGCTCTGCACACCCCACCCCCCCACCCACCATCTCCTGAGGGGAGAAGAACCTGTCAGTGCTATCTCAGGAACCCGTGCACTGGTGGAAGGCAGCAGCACAGGTGGCCGATAATGGAATCCCATTAGACTCAAACAGCACTCGCTTCACACTTATCGGCGTCCTCGCAGGCTTCCACGCTCGTTTCCTAAAAATAAACACCCCCACCACCACCACCACTTGAAAAATAAATAAATAAATACCCAAAGGGCTCGGTGAATTCGGTTCCGAAAGAGAATAGTAGATTTCGCCAGAGGTCAGGGTTTTAACCGGTTTGGACAAACCCAATTAAAGACACGCTGACATTGTCATTTCAGTTGCAACGGTTCAATCATCATTATCGTGGGCTGACACACGGAGCTGCTTAATGGACAGTGGAATAACAAATGCTTACACAGCGACGAGACAGACTTCTGTTATACCAACACACATTTAGAGAGAGAGAGAGCATCGTCTGCCATCTGCTTTAAACAGAATTATGACGCACTCACCCATCTATTTTCTAGTAAACATCAAACATGCGAGATATTATTATACCAGAATCTCTTTTTTTTTTCCCCCACAAGCACTAAGTTACTATGAATGCAGCCCTCCAGACCGAGCCACTCGAACTAATGATGGAGGCTCATCAGCCACGTGAGCGTTGTTTCAATCAGCAGAAGCGTCAAAAGACCAGAAGAGTTTCTGCTCCGCTAGACTTCGCGAAAGACAGATTCCAAACCCGAGTGCATGACGCAAAGCTGCAAACGAAGGCCCTGAACTTCTACGTCTAACGAGACTCGTTTCCTGTGCCGTTCAGGAATTCTTCGAGAATCCGGCATTTCGGCCGGACGGCCTGAAGCTCTACCCGACACTAGTGATCCGAGGAACGGGCCTGTACGAACTGTGGAAGACGGGCCGCTACAAGAGCTACTCGCCCAGCACTCTGGTGGACCTGGTGGCCCGCATCCTGGCGCTGGTGCCACCCTGGACCCGAGTGTACCGCGTACAGAGGTAAGGGATTCGCTTGTAAATCTACTAATACTCATGAAACGTTTATAGACAGATGCCGGCATTAGAGCGAATTTTGAGGATGCAGTTCTCTTTATCGTGTTTGTACTTATTTGCTTAGTTAATGTATTAGATTGTAATTAAATATTCGAGGTTTGAGTGGTCTCCTACAACTCATTACTTAATGAGCGAACATTCCAGGGGGCTGTTGTTCATTAAACAGTTCATTCATTTATGTGTAATGATTCCAAACCTCAACGGTTAATTACCAACTAATTATACTAACTAAGGAAGTCATTTCCAGAGCACACACTCATTCATTCGCTGAAGTCATCAATTTTGGGAGCTGCCGATCCAAATCTTATTAGTCAATGGGAGTACAGCGCTGTTAGTACCCACAACGCAGCATGAATTTGTTGTCAGGAAAAACCTTTGGTCAAAACTTTGTCAGTAAAAATACTGCTGAACGTCTGGCAGTGTCCAAAAACATTAAAATACTGAAGATGTGAAATCCTAGACTAGGGTTGCAAAATTCCGGGAATTTTCCAAGGGAAAATACGTGAATAAAGTGGGAATTTACAAAATTGCATGGTAGCCTATAACGGGAAATTTAAATGAAGTTTAAAAAAAATTTATCCTACATGATAATTTTGGTTAATGCAACCTGGTTTAATGCAATTTCTACCGTTTACATTCGTTAATCACAGCACACTTACTGCAGAGCTACTGAGGCCACGCCCCCTACAGGCATTGTGCATTCCTCCAATACCTTAACACACATCATTTCTTCAATCCTGTACACAAAATGTTGGGGGAAAAAATGTCCACCTTGAAGTATTCACGTACATAAATATTACGTAAATTAGTTTAAAGTTTGTGTAAGCTTTTGTGCAACAAAATTATACTAACAATTACATCAAAGTATGTTTGCCTACATGTCAGCTTATGACAAAACAAAACGATTTTTAATGAACTCCCATAAATTCCTGGTCAATTTTCAAAATTCCCCCGATGAAGTTCCCATAGTAAGTTTCCGGACATTTTCCACCCCTTTACAAACCCTTGCTATGGCTTTCGATTAAAATCCACAAATAGGAAAAAAGCGCAGAGTTACACCAAACTTACGAGACAACTTTAGCAATAATAGTTGGCGAAAAATTGTCTAGCTAGCTAATTAGAACCGAAAGGACAGGGTACAAACCTGTGCTACATCGGCAAGATTTTTATCGGGAAGAAGTCCGGCATGGAAAGTAATAATCGTAAAAATACTGCCGAGGTCTAACAGCGTCTTTTGTGATATTCCGATATTGTTTCAAAATAATATAGTTTGAATTTTAATTAATAATTTGTTCTGTTTCTTATTCGCTAGCTAGACACCTGGAAGCTGGGAGTAGCCTCGTGAGTTTGGTGTAACTCTGTGTTCTCTTCTTACTCAGGGATTTTGGGAGCACAAAACCCGGAAAGTCCACCAAACTATGAGAGTGTTACTAAATTAGATAATAGGTGTGTAACTGTATACAAAATTCATGGTTCGGTACGTACATCGGTTTTTATAATGCCTGCTTGGTTAAATATATCAAATATTTCATACAAAATAAAATAAATCTAATTAATGCAATAGATTTTTTATTATATTGATTCAATTGAGTAATCAATTAAATTAACAAACAATAATTTGATTAAATAAATATACAAATTAAATAAGTATACATTTGTAAGACCTAATTTGGGTAATACGTGTGTGTGTGTGTGTGTGTGTGTGTGTGTGTGTGTGAGACATTTAATATTGGTTTTTTTTTTTTTTTTGGTTTTTTTTTTATGACCTTAACGGTTCTACTTATTTCAGCATACTTTAACAAATGTCTTTCGTCCATCTATCCTTCATTTATTCACTCCATCGATATCTGGAATCGTCCGGATTTTCTGCTTTTAAGAAAATTCTTGAATATGTACATAAAACACTAAAGAATCCATATCGCTAGATTTAGCCGCTAGCCACTTCCTGGTTTAGTTGCTAACTCTAGCGCTTATGAAGGAAGGAATCTTGATCCAAAGCACACCATATAATCTGGGAAAAACCCAGGAAAAATTCATAAATTAGCCACTTCGTTGTTTAAGCCTCGGGGTTCAAAACGTGGGAAAAAAGTCTGAAAAATATGGAATGATGTTGTTGTACATGCATTAGTGTCTGTATATTTTCCAATCTTTTCCAGTCTTTCAAAAAGATTTATGCATCATAAACGTATTTTACTTCAGCTTTAGTTTTTACCCGTTTTTTTTTTTTTTTTTACCGAAATTATTTGAGATTCAACAATAATTAGTGGACCCCCTGTATTACCACTGCAAAACCTCTAGGGGGACCCCCGGTTGAAGACCCATGGTGTAAAGAATTAGTTTTTGTTCAGAGTTGCTCAGAGTCGGTCAAAGCGATGCAAAACGATGCTGGATGAGAATCTGCGATTAACGATCTGTCGATTATTATACGATTAACCTGCTTTTATAAAAAAAATAAAAAACAAAAATTAAGACTCTGGTGTACTGGGTGATATTATAATATTGTAGCTGGGATGCATTTAGAGTTCTGATGACAATGTGTGGTTTCTATAAGGGACATCCCCATGCCTCTGGTTACCTCCGGCGTGGAACATGGAAACCTGCGCGAGTTGGCACTGGCCCGAATGAAAGACATGGGAACCGAGGTAAAATTATCGTAGGTCTTTTTTTGTTAGATTTATAAAGATAAATGGCAAAATCCATCGCAGTAAACTTTCCCCGCAAATTGGTTCCTTCTAGTGTAGAGATGTGAGAACCAGAGAGGTGGGAATCCAGGAGATCCATCATAAACTGAGACCATATCAGGTAATATTTTTTAAATGTCCGCCGTAAGCATTTCTCGATTTCTTTACAAACGCAGTCTTCACTCATGTGCTGCATGTCGTCCCAACGCGGCCTGTAGGTGGAGCTGATCCGACGTGACTATGTGGCCAACGGAGGCTGGGAGACGTTCTTGTCCTACGAGGACCCCGAGCAGGACATCCTGATCGGCTTGCTGAGGCTCCGCCGCTGCTCGCCGCAGTCGTTTCGTCCAGAGCTCAAGAGCGGCGTGTCGATCGTGCGCGAGCTGCACGTGTACGGCAGCGTGGTGCCCATCAGCAGCCGAGATCCCAGCAAGTTCCAGCACCAGGTAGGAAAAGTCCAGAACTTACATTTGGGGAAAATCAACTAAAACTAATACGTTCCTTGCACAGATCCAGTAAGCTGTCTGAATTCTTTCAATATCATGGAGCATTTTCGAAAATGAAAAGTTTTCAATATGCAATGCTGTATAAAAAAAAAAAAAAAAAGATATTTCCCCTTCTAGATTTTTTTGTTGTTGCATATTTGTCTCACACAAATGATTCAGATTATACAACCCATAGTAGATTTTACAGACAGTGATAAAGTGGGTTTGATTGTACATGCCGATAAACGATTTTTTTAAAACGTGTACTGGATTAAAAAAACAAACACTCCATGTAAAATAGTACTCAACTTTATCGCAAACAACATTAAAAAAGAAGCAGTACTGAGTCATGAAATTGTGCTAAATTAAATATGAATATATGAAATAATAAATAGAATATAGCGCTCTTCGTGCAGCACGCAGTCTCGTGTGTAAAAACAAACAGCACGCGCCGTCTGCGATTCGCCTCTAGAGGCCGCTCTCGTAATGACAGCGGACCGGAAGATGGAAAAACGATCGGTATGGATTTTTGCCGATTAAAAAAATCCATATTATAAAATTTTTACCTAATCTGCAATCAGGTGTGGTAACCGTCAATTTGTCTTTCTCTTAAATGTGGAGGAGTTTTTGCTTGATTCCTTTGCTTGCAATCATAGAGTGCTCAGGGCAAGTATAAACTTGAACCTTTGCAAGAACCCTGGAGGAGACAATATATGGATTTATGCCCCCATAAAAGTATAGGAGACAACCAGAACTTGCTCACTGGTTAACCAAGTGGCAAGCTTTAGGTAACAGATCCTAATGCATCGGTAAGATGCTAAGCTTTTCATTTCTTTAGCTGAATATCCTGATGAGGGGATGATTACAAGCCGATCTGAAAGCCAGTCAGTGCTGTTTTATGTATGTAGGTGAGGTAAAGAGGTGTGGGCTGCCGTCAGTGTTCACATTCATCCCAAAGGTGTTCAATAGGGTTGAGAGCTCTATAGCAGGAGATCTTCCACTCCAAATCCATGGAAAGCTGAATTTGTGCACACGGGTATTGTCATGCTGGAACAGGTTTGGGTCTCCTAGATCTCCATCCTTTACAATTGTGTGTCATTTGGGGAAGAACCACATACAGCTAGAAAAGTCAATTCTTTTGTGAGTGTATTGTGTTTAGTTGGATCGTTCTGTAAAAAAGAAAAGACGAACTGACAAACCCGTGCGTCAGTAGTCCTTTAAGCTGCACTGAAAGAAAGAAAAAAAAAACCAACACGCCACTCATTTTTTTTTTTTCTTTTGATGAGTTCCTCCCTCTGTGCGTTCGCAGGGCTTCGGGATGATGCTGATGGAGGAGGCAGAAAGGATAGCCAGAGACGAGCACGGCTCCGCCAAACTCGCCGTTATCTCAGGTATTGTGCGAATAATTCCTCGCTTCCTTTTCTTCTTCCCTATTAGAAACCCTTTCCTTTCATCTCGGCGATGAATAAACCCACCCGAATCAGCTGCAAGGCTGAGATAATGGCACAGAGGGAAGCAGGAGAAGAGTTGTTTTTTCCCCCTTATTATGCGGCCTTTCACACTTTTATTAAACCCCGCAATTGGCGCTTTGTACCTCTGCTTTGGCGCGAGGCTGTAGAAGTAAACATCGCCGTTATCGCTGACGACGTGTCTGTTTTTCCGCTTGCAGGTGTAGGGACTCGGAATTATTACAGGAAGATGGGTTACGAGCTCGAGGGGCCGTACATGGTGAAACGCTTGGACTGAAAGCGGGATGGGTTGGTTTTTTTCTTTGGTCTGAGAAAGACAAATTTTACCAAAAGAGGGAGAAATGACAACATATTCCAGCTAAATTCCACCTCGTATCTGGCTTCCTGTAACTGAATTACTCATCCGTCTCGTTCTCTTCTTTTTTTTTTTTTTTTTGACAAATAAAGAATTTTTATCTCACCTGTTGTCGTGATTGAATTGAATTACACGCCACCATACTGACAAAAATATTGGGACACGTGATTCTTTCCACCCATATACGATTGTACAGAACGTCTACGGATGCAGGAACATGGAATTTCCCGCTTTACATGAACTAGGGGACCCGGACTTGCGCCCAAATCCAGCTCCATGAAGATCTACCGTCCATGGGTTGGAGTGGAAGATCTCCTGCTATAGAGCTCTAAACCCTATTGAACACCTTTGGGACGAATGTGAATGCTCTCTGCACCCCAGGCCTCCTCACCTCACCTACATCACTACATGACTCTATTAACGAATGAACAAAAATTTCCATAAAATCTAGTGAAGAAGAGTAGAAGGTTTTAGGACAGCAATATGTGGATATGATGTTCAAAAAGCACACACCAATGGGGATTTTTTGATGGTCAGGTGTCCACTAACTTGACCATGTAGTGTATGTGTACCCCCTTTAACTGCAATCTTTAATCCCCTTGTGCTTGCAATATGAGTCGTTATTAGGCGTTTTTTGGTCTGCTCAAGCATGTAGAGATGATCACGGTTCTTTTCCCAAATCACTCCACAGGAAGTCAGTGGGATTCAGGTCTGCATTTAAAATTGACCATAACCATTTAACTAGAGCTGTAGCTATCGATTATATTAGTAGAATTCTACACATTGTTTCAATGATTAATCGAGTAATTGGATATAAAGCAATCCTTTATTAAAACGCAATACTAAATATACAAGAGAAAATAAGACGGGTCTCTTAAAATTGAAATTAAATTGTTTCCTTTTTTATTAGAAAGAATTTTATTGCTTAAACTGTATACAAGAATATCTCTGAAAACTAAACCCATTTAGTGCATTTAATTGCCATATTACATAAAAATAACACGTGAAAGGAATTATAAATAAAAATTAATTTCAGATAAAAAGTTTTTTTTTTTTTTTTTTTTATAACGGTGCTGTATGGTGTTTGCTTTATGTTTTAGGTTGAAATGATCACAAATTTTGGAAACTTTCAGTCTTTTTCTTGGGCCTGAATCCGATCCTATTTGCCACTTTTTTTCCTTGTAAACATCCGACATTTCTGGTGCATCCACCGGTAACCATGTTGTGGGCCTGAATTTTAAAGCTGTTGGTGTGTGAACGAGGCTCCTCCACTTCATCTGTCTTGTTTCCTCTCCTCCAGAGCTGATTGTTAGACAGAGTTCTCTCCAGGGTTTGAAGGTTTAGTTTAATACCATGCGATTCTATTGATTGAAGCTGATTACATTTTAAATGTGTAAACGCTGCCCGATTGGCCAAAAAAAAAAAAACCTGTCCAGAGTTTAGCGGGTGGTGCGTCAGTAATAATGGTCGATGGGAAACGCAGTGCTCAGTGTGTAGTTTAATAGACTAAACGAAGCATCATTTTGCCTCGAGTTCCACCTCGAGTTATCAAGGAATCGTTACAGCCCTGAAAAGTGTCAAATTTACTAATCAAAATTGAACCTTGAAGAGTCTCAAATTCGCTTTTCTCAGTCTTAATTAATTTTAAACTGTTCGTCGTTTTCCGATGCTCACGTAACGCTACCTGGAATACTAGTTACCATGCTCCCGCAGCACTTTAGTTTCCTTGGTGGTGTTTTCTTTCACTGGTCCAAATATAATTTGCTGTATTACGACTATAAATGAGACCAACGTTGCAACAGCCAATCAGCTTTCTGTTATCGGAGTAAATCGCTCGGATTTTATTTTGCAGCTACGGGGAAGTGCGAGTTTAGCGATACTTTGCTAGAATCTAGTGGAAGCTCTTCCCAGAAGAGTGGAGGTTTTTCCAACAGCAAAGATTCTAATACCAATCTTACCATCAGATGTCCACAAACGTTTGTCCATGTAAATGTATAACTATCGATATGTTCCGTCAATGGAAACGATATCAAACACGCATTAAAAAGCAGCAGAAGTCTAATAGGAGGAAAGAAAAAAAAAAAAAAACTCCATAGTCTCCATAGTCACGGAATTAAATTGCCTCCGTCCTTGTTAGCAATAAAAGTTCCAATCTGCGTCGTTCGCGATCTGATTTTTTACTAAATCTGCGTCGAGCCCTGCTGCCTTGCTGCCAATTTCCATCAAGGATCCCCCGGGGTGGCAAAGCATCTTCACGTCGTGGGAGAGCTCGTGATATCTCTGTTGATGGGTTTTTGCTGCTTCATTTAACATCGCAATACCCAATTATGTCTCCGTCTCGGGAGTCAAGGTGTCACCCGAGCGATGACTGAAACCGCTCTTGTTCTGAAAAAAAAAAAAAAGCATTCCAGTGAACCGGTTCACAGGCCCGAGTTTTTCTTTTGTTCTCGTCTCTTCTTTTACACCGCGTGATTAAACGCACACGTCGCACGCGCGATTTCCCGCCAGTGCCTCGTCTCGTGATTTTTATTGGACACCAGTGGAACAATGAAGGACGGCCGGTGTGGGTCAGGTGCCGTTCGTCTGATTCATCAGCTCGACCTTCAGAGACCTTTATATCCCGGGAATTATAGATAATCAAGTTGCACTGTTTTATGAAATTAAATTGGAAGCTCCAGAGCTGCCCATGGTGTATGAGCTACAAACTAGTGGGGCATAAAACAAAGGGTATAGGGGTAAAGGCCACACAACATGCATTACGTCCTTCCTGGGCAGAGGGCGTGAGGTTACGGTTAGTTTTATTTGCATCTCATGATTACTGAGCGCCATTATCTGAATGGTCTGGTCTTGATCAGGCTATAAGTGTGTACATGGTCTATGCGGAAACACGTGGTTTTTCATTTGAATTCAGGCGTTGAAAGAAATTCCAGACTCAACAACTTAAACCCGTGATCATCCACAGTGGTGGACAGTAACAAAGTTTGATTTCTTATTCTTTTGCATGTTTGTCACACTGTAATTTCGTGTTTAATTCCTGTTCATGACCTCAAGCTGAAGCGAACTTAGGTTCTGATCCAAAAAGTAAATGAATGCTGAACTGCTGAAGACTATGGAGTGGCCTAGTCAAAGTTCTGACCTGAATCCTATTGCTGTGGCATGACCTTAAAAAGGCAGTTCATGCTCAGAATCCCTCCAATGTGGATGAATTACAATAATTCTGCATAGATGAGTGACCAAAATTCCTCCACAGTGCTGTAACAGACTCGATTGCAGGTGTTGCTGCTAAGGACGGCCCAACCAGTTATTAGGTTTAGGGGGCAAACACTTTTTCACACAGGGTCATGTAGTTTTGGATTGTATTTTCCCTCAATAATAAAAACCTTCATTTAAAAACTGCATGTGTTCACTTGTGTAATCTTAGATTTATATTTAAAATAGTTTGATGAGTTGAAACATTCAAGTGTGACACAACATGCAAAAAAAAAAAAGAGAAGAAATTATGAAGGGGGCAAACACTTTTTCACACCGCTGTATTTCCATTTGGGCAAACGTTGACTTTTAACGTTACATTTCACAGTCAAATATTTGATATTTTGCAAAATCAGTCATTTATTTTTATTTGGTGGATTAAAACTACTGATCAGCAACATACAGTTCAGCATCAGTTCAACAGCAGAACATTTAGAGAGGAAGAACTGATGGAAGAAAATCCAGAAGGTTTTGAGCTCGTGATAATTTGAATAGATATCAAACAGTGTTTGAGTCATTAAAATAATTCTATTAATAGATCAGTGTGCTGAGAGGAACAGAGTCTTTTCACATTAACTAAGTTGAGTCTTGTGATAAAAATAATAATAGGAACATTATAGCCGTAATAAATCATAGCACTTTGGTTGCTTAAGTACATTTGAAGGCAAATACATTAGTACTTTTACTCAAGTGAAAATTTCTACTTTTATTGGAGTCATATTTTATTCAAATACATGGTTTGTGGACTTCATCCACCACTGAGCCTCCAAGGTACTCAATTGTCCTAATGCTATTTGCCTGTCTGGGGGAAAAAAAAACATTTTAGTTAAATGATGAATGTTATTTTTAGAGGGAGTGCAATCCTGAGTAAGCACTTTATCCCTGAAACGTAGTTTTGATAGTATTATGGTCTGTAACTGATCCAGGACTTCTTCCCATCCATTTTTTTCTATGCTTTAAGACGATGGCATTTTCAGCTCAAATTTACTGCGAAATCAAGAGTAAAAGGGTTCACAAACTTTCAAGCACCTCTGCCCCGTGTTTGATGTACGACAGCTCGTCCATGAGAAACGTTTCGGATCCAGGCAGGTTTAATCTAGATCCATCATCCTGGAAGCTGGAAGTTTCATTTCCTGTGGAAGACTGAGGGGAGCTCGGAGCTGCAAGACCGTTTGACAAGGATGGAAAATACAGAGGCAATCATTTCGAATGATACAAATGTCATTTTTTTCCCCACCACTGCGTTCTTGCAGTTCTCCCACGAACTCCATCTCCTTTCCTCCGCCCGAGCGCTGGACGCTCCGTTCAGCTGAGCAACCGCTACGACTTCTCCTGAAATTAAACCGCTAAATCACCGTGCAGTGATTCGCTTAAATCTCATAGTATATGGATTGTGCAGAATTCGCCTGTCCTTAAAGTGCACATTTCTGACTCGAAAATTAATACAGCAACATCACATTGTCTTTTTTTTCCGTTTCCTTTCTCAACAAATAAACACTATTTTACTACGGCATTTCAGTGCCACGTTAAAATGTTTATTAAATAAATCTACGATGATGAGAATAAATACGAAATGACAAGAATATTCACTTTAAAATATTTTGAGAATATTCTTGTGATTTCGATGTTTTTCTCCAAATCTTTCGACTAAAATTGAAATATTTGGAGAAGTGTGTCACTTTATACCACACTACACTGCACATGGACACTTAAAAGTAATTTAGTTGGATTGTCTTTAATTTGTAATGTCAATATTTGCCATACTCATTCATCCCCTTCTAGAATTCATGTATATACATATATTTTTATATATTTTTTATTTATTTACTTACATTTTTTTTTTATCCATATGTTCTATTTCTTTTTTCATGTTTAAATGTTGGAAAAAGCATTTCACTGCATGTCGTAAATACTTTGTGTATTTATGTGACAAATAAAATGAGAAAATATGAAGAAAGTGGATTTCTTTTGGAGAATAAATACGAAAATGCAAAAATTAAGTAAAATTTTGAGAATATAGTGAAAATTTAGGGAGAATAAAGTGCAAATATTTGGAAAATGATGTCGAAATTACAAGAATGAAGTGGAAATTGTTTGAAGATGAAGCGGAAATATTTTGATCAATTTGAAATATTTCGAGAATAAATTTGAAATTTTAAAAATATAGTGGACATTTTGGGAGAATAACGTCAGTGATATTTTGAGAATAAAGTATTCTTCAAATATTTGCATTTTATTCTCCCCAAATTTCCACTATATTCTTAAAATTTCAAATTGAGCAAAATATTTTCACTTCATTCTTGTAATTTCAATTTTATTCTTCAAATATTTCCAATTTATTCTCCCAAAATGTTCACAATATTTTCAAAATTTCAAAATTATTTTCGAAATATTTCAAATATAAAAATATTCCGCTTCATCTTCAAAAAAAAATTCCACTTTCCACTAATTTCGACTTTATTCTCCAAATGTGGAGATTTTAGAAGAATAAAGTCGTAGCAATGAGAAAAAGAAAAATCACAAAATTCTGAGAAAAGTTTCACTGTTTTACATAAAATGGATGTGGAGGATTTGGTTAAATCCTACATTAGGTTAGGATTTAGCAGTAAGGAAGTTGTAATCAGTAAATGGACACAGCGGTTTTGTAAAATTATTTATTCAAATAAAATAAAGAAACAGGAGGAAATTGCGTCTTTTATGCAGTCTGGGATGGCGAGCGCTGGCCGACTCTGAGGATATTCAGCGGTTACGTCTGTGAGCAATGCGAACAGGAGAAGTGGTTTCTCAAGACACTGTTATGGTTGATTGTTGGGTAATATTCTAAATGACTTCAGTTATTCTACCAGGAGTAATTTACCCAGTTTGTGTGACTCCTTCCTGTTATCTTTCCTGGCATATTGTCATGCTGCGACTGTCATATCTTTGTGATGGATGCTTACGTTGTAGCTTAACAAGGACGGAATGACCTACAATGTCTGCGTTCGTCATGTGCTGATCAGCGACGTAATGATCTGCAAGTCACATGAAGGTACTTTCATGTCTGCTTTTCTGGCATGTTTTTTCTCTCAAATTCAAAAGAATTCTGTGTAATTTGCCTGTGACAGCCCATTCTCTAGAATCCACAATGTTTAATGGTACATCCAAAGACTGGAAAAGGCTTTAATACCTCTTGTTTTAGTAGCTAACAGATAGTAGCTAATATAATAAAAAAAAATAAAGTAGCTAAATTCATATGTAATGTCACTAATAAAATAAGCGCTAACAGGATAGCTAGCGTTTGATCATTCTTTTAGTAACTTGTGTATCTAGCTAGCTAATATTCATTTTCGTCTTAGTAGCTAGCTTGTGGCATGACGGTTTAGGTACGCTAATACCAGCTATTTTATTACCTGACTGAAATATATAAAGAGGGTTACTTTTGCAACATTAGCACAGTCCTCTGAGACATTTAGACCTACATTCCGCGGCCTCAAGTAGACTGATGAAGCCGAAATCTTTCTCTCGAGCCTGCGATTGTTTTTAGCGTTTTGCTACAGAGAAATCGCAAGCTTTTATTATTTTAAATATTTGAACAATCCATAAATGCAGGCATGTAAGCGAACGCTATAAACGCTAGACATCTCTAATACGTTTCTACTTAAAAGCCTAAGAAGTCGTAATCCATGATGAAGGAAGCAGGACGAGTTCTGAGGAAGAAATGACAAGTGAAGAAGGAAAAGGGTTCGGAGATCACCGAGTGTCTATGGTACTGTAAACTCTGTCCTGCAGCTGTAGGGCGGTGGGCCGGGTTTCGGGGTCGAACGCCAGCATGTCCAACAGCAGGGCACACAATTCAGGGCTGGGAGTCGGGGGCGACGGCGGCGCCCGTCGTGTCCGTGAGGGGATTACGAGCTGCAGAGCCGGGTTCTGACATAAAGCCTCTCCGAGCGGCGCGATCCATCGTCCCTTCTCCACGTACGCTCCTGCGGAACGAGGAAGAGTATGACTTGAACGAACATGCAAAAAGGGGTCGTTTTCGGTTCGACCGCCGGATTATCAAGCGCATCGACTCGAGGGCGTTCGATGAATAGGATATCAGCTGCGACGTTTCTGCTTAACGAGTTCGCCGCTGATGGTCATTGGCATTCAGTGCGGCACGAAGAAAACCAAACACGCCCCCATAACTTTGACGGATGGCAGATAGAGAGAGGGAGGAAGAAAAGAAAAAAAAAAACAACAACACTGAAAGCACTTTAACTGCCTTTAATAAATAGGCTGAGACATCTGACCTTTCGTTATGTCTGCTCGGAGTAATTACAGCCCTGCTCCAATTGGCTGGCCACTCCATCCGAAGCCTCTTCGCTCAAACCGATTTGGTCCGTCGCCGATAATGCGGCGTGTCGATAAGGCCTTAAGTCAGGCGCTCAAAGGCCACGATACATAAAATTTGCATCTCTGGCTCCGGTGTGCTCCTCAGCATTAGCTCAGGGGGGAGCTTGGGGTCGCGGCGAGTTTAAAAGGGACTCGGATCAGTGCTGATATCGATAAAACAGGAGCGCCATCGTTTACGAGAGTGCGTCTGTAGTGTTTTTTTGTTTTTTGTCCCCCCCCCCGAAGGTCGGAGTGCGGCTAAACGGATGCACGAGCTACCTATGGAGAATCGGCACAGTTCTGAAATAAGCACTGTAGCCACTGAGATGTGAAATTAGAATAAAACGCCTCACTGACCCAGGACTTGAATCCTTTAATTCTTTAAAACATCCTTATCATGAATTGGACTTTAGCTGGACTCCAAAAAGGGATAGAACTTTTTCCTTTTTTTTTTTTAAGGTATGGGGGTATATTGTGCTATAATGTACTTGTAAACATCTATATTACCACTCCGAAAATAATTAAATACAAAAGGGCTCGCTAAAGGCTAGCTAACAAATGAAGTAGCGAATATCATTAAAAAAAAAAAATAAAAATTAATAATAATAATAATAAATATATATGTGAAAGGGCTAGACATAAAGTGGATAACAGAAAAATATAAAACAGCTAAAATCATTAAACATGATCAAGTATATAATTTCAAGTAAATAAAGTGGCTAATCTAAAAAGAAAATATGAAACGGCTAGCTAACAGATAATATACATATCATGTAACGTCACTACAAACCAAATGCTAACGGGAGAGCTAGTGTTTGCAAGCAAATTGTTTTTTTTTTTTTGCGCTCAGAAAAATGATTCGACTTTTTTAAACTTTAGTTTGTGCTTTAGTAGCTTGAGACATGATAGTTTAGGTGCGCTTATATTAGCCATTTTCTTACCTGATTAAAGAAAACTTTCTTTCTATACTTCTGCGCAAATTTTAGAATTTTTCCTTAAGAGTCTCGCTCTCACCCAGCTGTTCCTCGTTAGAGCCGTCCTCCAGGAAGGTGATTCTCTCCAGCACGGCCCAGAAGAGGACGCCTAGTGAGAAAATGTCTGCCTGGGCGGTGTAGCTGTGTCCCGCCCACACCTCAGGGGCCATGTAGAAGTCGGATCCACACGTGGAAGAAAGGGCCAGTCTGCTCTGATCTCCGTCTGCAGGGCCTTCGACCATCTTGCTCAGGCCAAAGTCAGCCACCTGGAACGTAAATCAAAGGGCACGCAGTCAGCCGCAAGTCATAAACGTCAATGCTGAGATGAACAAACTTCATTAAACAGAGAAATGCCATCGAGATATGATCAATTTTTCAATAAGGCAAAGGGTCACGCCCGATTCTGAACCTCTGGCACCGACAAGTCTCATCCTTCTTAATGGCAGAAAATACCTTTATAATATTACAATATCCCAGACTTTTGACGTGTTCGATCGAACATAAGATCAGTAAGGATCAGTTTTAAAAGCAACCCAATGGCATTGTTAACAATAATCCCAGACAGACTAAAAAAAAGAGCTTTGAATGGGTGGCAAACAAGAAAGGAAGCGATTCAAGAAAGTCAAATTATCAAAGATGAAAAACTAAATTCTACTACTAGGGGTGTGACGGTAAACTGTTTTGGTGGAGTGAACGTGTGTATCGAATGCAATTCTTGTTTCACGTGGGGGAAATAGTTCAAATCGTAGTTCCTTCACGAACGTATTAAGTGGCGGACAGAGAGTTTGTTTAATCTCCACCTTTTGTGCGAAAACATCTGGTTTTGTTAGCTGCCATTTCCAGTTATCACCAACGTTTTTACGAGAATCTAGCGATAAGGATTCTTTTGAGGTCCCGGTCTTCAAACATGTTCAAAAATTTCTCATTTCTCAAAGTTCACATATCGAGGGAGTAAATGAATGAAGGATGGAGAGGATTCATTCATTAATGAATAAATAAATAAATATCTAGCTTGTGTGTTTCTTAATTGGAGACATTAAAGTATGCTGAAATAAGTAAACAGATCTTTAGAAAATTCTATATTTAATGCAAAAATCTTTTTAACAAATTGAAAACTAGAAATAAATGTATCCATTTAATGAATTTTATTGAATAGATTTATTTTGCTCCTATTTAATCAAACACTCAATTTAATTTAAATAAATAAGTGTATTGCATTTATTTGATTTATTAAACCTTTTTATTTTTTTATTTTATTTAAACCAAGCATTTTATTTAAAAAAAAAAAAAGAAAAAAAAGGAAACTGTTGTTCACAAATAATAATAACAATAAACGACGTTAATATTAAAACAATTAATTTTAAGTTTTGCATACCTTTTTTACTAACTTTACCGAAATTGAACCGGACTGTGAATTTTGTGTACCGTTATTACTAATATAATTATGATTATTTACCGTCAGGTTATAAAAGCATGGCTTTCCCAAAGTCCTTCTCTGAAGCTTTTTGCAGTGGGTTTAAGCAAGGAAGCAACTCCAAGAAGGTTTAAAAGACACTTCAGTGGCCTTTCTTTTTTTTCTTAACCTGCAGTCATTCTCTCAACTGGTAAAGCCACACGCACGCACAATTGAGATCTGTATTCATTTCTCGATGCAATGGTGTGAAATAAGTGTTGATGGTGTCTCCTGGGACTTCGTGCAGAAACGATTGGAAAAGCTCAACTGTGAGTGAATATTACAAACGAACCAAACAGCCGCTACGCATAAAAAAAAAATTTAAAAAAAGAACAAACAATCTGGTCTGGTTCAACAAATATTTAATATACAATTGCACTGCAGGTCAATTACCCTTTACAAAGCAAACATATAAAGGAAGGAAAATGGCTGAATAAAGGAGTGAACGATGAACCATATTCATCTCTGCAAACAAGAGCTCATGGTTCCGGTGCACTCTGAGGGCTAATTGCTGAACCAGATGTTAACATTGCTTGTTGGTCTTTTTAAGCTTTTCATGAAAAAATAAAAGTTTTAAGTATAGAAATATAAATTAGTAGGCTGTTTATATATTCGCTGAGGATTCCAGATATTACAGTAAGAACGAGTCTGTGAATCGTTCCATCCATTATTTATACATCTGCTAGGATAAGGTAGCTGTCCATATATGCTGGGAAGGAAAATAAATACACTTTCTACTTTTTAAAAAAAAAAAAAAAAAAAGTGTGCTAATGTACAGTTACTGAGTGAGTCTCGTGTGATTCCTATCTCTAAAGACCCACGCAGCCCTGGTTCCTGCTGGATGCTCTGATTGATTACTCATGGTGGGAGGAACTGCAGCACTCAGCTGCTATTTGTGAGTCGGAATAAACTCTAGAGGCTGTTGTGGGCGAAAAGCCGATAAGATCAGCAGTTTCTGAAATACTCAGAAAAAGAGTATGTGGTACCTACGACCATGCCATGGTTAAAGACCAATTATTTTTTTTTCTTTATATTCTGGTGTTTGATGAGAACATTAACTGAAGCTCTTGGTCTGTATCTGCATGACAATGTAGTGCTGCTGCAGGACTGGCTGTTTGGATAAACTGGATAAATGTGCAGGTGTTTCTATTAAAGTGGGCAGTGAGTGTACAGAACACCACTGTGTGTGGTAGATTATGGATTCTGCTTGGTCAGATATCTATCCATCCATCCATCCATCCATCCATCCATCCCTCCCTCCCTCCCTCCCTAGATCTTTCGATCCATATCCATCTATTAAATTCCATACATCTTCTGTATGTAAATCTCTATATCTATCTATTCGGGCCGCCACATCAAGACTGTGCAACCATCTCTTTCCTCAAGCCATAAGGCTTCTCAATACACAGAACTGAAACGGAACTCACACACACACACACACACACACACACACACACACACACACACACACACACACACACACACACTCAAATGTGTGTTACCGAACTGTACATCCTGGACTTAACACTTAACACACACTCATTACTTATCTCAGTCCATTCCACCACCATTTATTTATTTATTAATTATTTATACTTGACCGTACTACACCCTTTAACTGCTGTTTTTTGCACCTTTCACTTTATTATACTGTTTACATGCTGTCTTTTGCACCTCTTGACTGCTGCTGTTTTTTGCACTACATTGTTCTGGTTATATTCACACCCGGGTATAGTTTTTACACTTCTCCTCGCACAGTACTGTAAAATCAAAGTATACAGTAGGGTTACTGGTCGGCGCTATATTTGTTTTTTTTGTCTTGTCTTGTGTTGTCTGTCTGCACTGTTTGCACTAGGTTGCACTCGATGCACTTTATGTAGCTTTGTGTTGTGTTGTAGCTCTATGCTGTTTAGTGTAGCACCAGGGTTCTGGAGGAACATTGTCTCGTTTTTACTGTGTACTGTGTAGCTCTCAATATCTATCAATCTATCTAATATCCATCTATGTTTATATCTATCTATTCATCCATATCTATACCCATCTCTATCTATTTGCTCACTTTTAATATTATTTCTATAGTAATCTCTCTCTCTCTCTCTCTCTCTCTCTCTCTCTCACACACACACACACACACACACACACACACACACACACACACACACACACACACACACACACAGCAGATGCAACAAAGTGAAATATGAACATGATGAACATTTTTCTGTGAGGAAATGTGTTAATTTCATGTTCATGAAAGGAGTCTTGAGGGTCACTGCTTTGCAACAGTCACAATGTTTTCCAGGGGTTGAGTTTACGCTTTCTCTATAAAACGGCATGAACGGAAAAAAAAAAAAAAAAAAAAAACTCAAAGGGAGTGAGACAGAGTGTGAGAAAGATGGAGAGAGAGAGAGAGAGAGAGAGAGAGAGAGAGAGAGAGAGAGATATGATGAAGAGGTCCAGCTGTGAATTATTCCCCTCATACCGTGGTCAGTTTCTAGGGTTGACATGTTTAAAGCATTGATGCAAAACTGCCTGAATGAGTACAAATAACACCTACTTTACACTCTGCTGTAGAATTCTGCAGGCTCTAAGCGCATAATGAAAGTAGTGCAGGGGTGGTCAACCTGTGGCTCTGCGGCTCTTTGCCTGGTTTCATGCGGCTTTTACGTTCATATCGAAGTTTGTGTTTGTGTTTTTTCTTATGTGCGTGTTCCCTTCGCTTGAGTTTATTACGCTATTTTCGTCCAATGCGCATGTGCGTGAGATAAAAATACACGCAAGGTTTCCCAGTAGGGGCAAGATAATTTAGGTAAACAATTTGTGTCAAGTTCGCTCTTAAAATGGCAGGGAAAAAATGCACAGCAAAACAAAAATATAAAGATGAACACAGGACGTTTTTAACAGAGTGGGAGAGTTTACCGTAATTTCCGGACTATTAAGCGCACCCAAATATAAGCCGCACCCACTGAATTTGACAAAGATGTTTATTTTGAACATAAATACACCGCACCTGTCTATAAGCCACAGGTGCCTACATTAAAACTAATTGTGGCCCAGGTTCGATCCCCGGTCAGGAACCCAACCCCAGCCATTAGGGTTGCCAGTGCACTCTTAGTGCCGGTCCCAAGCCCAGATAAATGGGGAGGGTTGCGTTAGGAAAAGCACCCAGCGTAAAACATGCCAAATCAAACATGCGGATAACGAATACGGATGATCCGCTGTGGCCACCCCTAAAGGGAATCACAGTTGCACTCTGACTTTTAGACATGAGTATTTTAGTGTCGCATTGGATGAGAGTTGTATCATACAAGACAAGCCTCAGTTGGCAATATTGTGTTAAACGATTGTGTGATCAAAGAACTCCTTGATATTGTGCCATTAAAAGACAGAACCCATGGCATAGATGTAAAAGAAACATGGCTTTTTCTTTTAAAGAAATGATGGCTGCATTTGCGAAAGCAAATCTGCCCATACCGAAACTAACTGCAAGTTTGTGAGAGTGTGTGTGTGTGAGACAGTGCACACAATGTTTATTGTTGAAAATGACTGGCCTTTGGTCTTAGTACTGTAGGAGTCAATTTCTGTCATTATCATGTTGGTGTGTGACATTTACAATAAATCTAGCTGAGCAGAGGTGTGTGTGGTGTGTGTGTGTGTGTGTGTGAGGAAGGGATGGGTGATGTTCATATGTGGCCATATGTATGATGTGGCTTTTGCGGTAACACAGTAAAAAATGGTCTCTGACTGATTGGCCACCCCTGAAGTAGTGCGATTGTAGTTTTCATTTGAACTTTTTTCGTCAAATTTATCTTGTGCATTCACCATTCACTTCATCATTCAAAGAATGATTTTGCGATTGAGGATCGTTTAGAACAGTGGTCTCACTCTGTATCTGACTGTAACTGTATGTTACTATATATAACATTTTTTCGAAGACGATTCATCTAGATGATTGTAATTGAGAGTCTGAATTAGTCCTCAAACAATTTTCTTTATTATCTGCTCATTATTAGCCCCGTATGTACAGGTTGCTACTACTAAACAGATACTGTATTAGACGGGGAGCGCATGAAGATGAACTTTGAAAGCGTTTGAAATTCAGCTGTCCGAGTCGTGACATAAAAAATGGATCATCTTCAGATTGGAGAACGCAGGAGCGCGGTGGCATAAAATATTAACAAACGTAATAACCTACTCTTCATAATCCTATCAATAAATGGCTTCCTCATGAGGAAAAAAAAGGTAGAAGGTAGAAAGTTTGTTATTTCAGAAATTATTCATCACAGACTTTGTAATAGAGTTGCATTGAGAGCGATATTCAGTGTCTAATAGTCAATAATGGCAGTGCTACAGTAGGGTTCAAGTCAAGTTTATTTCTATAGCGCTTTTTCACGATGGACATTGACGCAAAGCAGCTTTACAGAACTTAAGAATTAAAGGGAATCATGTGCATTTATCCCTGATGAGCAGCCTGAGGGCCACTGTGGCAAGAACAAACTCCATTGGATGAATGATGAAGAAACCTTGAGAGGAACCAGACTCAAAATGGGAACCCGTCCTCATTCATCAAGAGTGTGATTATAAATCTTAAAAACAATACAAAAACACTAGTGAGTGAGAACTACCATGAATGTGTGTGTGTGATTATGAGTAATGTCCTGTCTACAGTCTGAGGGTCCACAATGACATTTGATTTGACCCACCATGACAATATAGGAGAAGAGAGGATGCACAGGCCATTTCTACAGATCTTCATTTCTAATGAAAAATTTTGATTTTTTTTGGTAGATTTTTTAAGCTACAGTAACTTTATCAGGACCTTCTATGAGCAGACTTTTAGTTTGATGAAACTGAAGAAACGATGGGACTAAGTGTAAACTAAGAAGCAAACATAAAATTTACATAAAATCCGTAGGTCAGTAAATCAGCTGCGACCCGATTTTAAAACGTGTCTGTCATTAGAGGTCACTGATATTATAAACATATTGCTGTATTAAGCAGTGAACTTTATCAACTAAGCGACTGATGCTACCCTCGGCCGAAAGGGGAACCGGCAGCGTGGGTTTGCTCGTGCCTTCGAAATTCGCTCGTAAAATAGGGTAAGATTTTGCGAGCACGGTCGTGCGTATCTCCGTTTGCTCGTACTATTAGTTGCTTGTACATCAGGGTTTTACTGTATAAAAATAATAAAAAATTAAATAAAAAATGGACGCTAGCGTGCCGGTACAACAAGCAGTAGTAAGTAATTACTGTGTCCTATTACTGATAGGGGGCACCAATGTCACGGGCCAGAGACCTTTAATCAAGATGGCAGACAGTGTTAGTGCGTGGAACAGCGTGCGGTGATGAGATGCTCAGCCCCAGTAAGACATTTAAATGGTGAAAAGGTTAAAGATGGCCTTGACGATCCTGTGGTGGTTCCCTGATGAGGTGTACTGACAAAATCTTTCACTGCCTTCTATGACAGACTGGGTGGTAAATTGTCCAAATACCATAAGAAACAAAAGGTGTAATTATAAAATCATTCACAGAGAGAGAGAGAGAGAGAGAGAGAGAGAGAGAGAGAGAAGGACCGTGATTACCCAGTACTTTGTGCGCTTGTTGTATATGTTGCTGTACAATGAGAATTATAGGCTACAAATATTGTGCTTTGCAAGTATAAGCTGTAAAATCATGACTGATTTTGCCCATTTCTACGGAGTACAAGATATAAACACCAAGTCTAAAGCAATGGTTGCACAATTGTCATGTAATACTAACAGTGTGAGGGATTCAATTACAAATGCATTATTACCTTGATCACTGGGCCGCTTCGAGTTAGGCAGACGAGCACGTTGGCCGGTTTGAGGTCTCTGTGCACTATTCCCAATCCATGCAGGAAAGCCATTGCACTGCTGAGCTGCTGAACCACCTGGAGATTCCTCTGGATGTCTGGACTCTGAGACAGTATGTAGTGATTCAGGTCTCCACCATCGCAGTATTCCATGACCAGCCACAGCGCCAAGCAGCGTTCCGGGGGCTTCCCTGGGGACACCGGGCTCCTCCTGGACCTGTCCGGGTTTCTCGCTTGACTTTTTGAATCCTTGTCCACTACCCTTCCTTTGAGGGCGCTCTCGACGAGGTCCAGGGGCAGCTTGTCCGATTTCAGCGGCTGCAGCATTTTCGGGCCTGTCTGCAGCAGGCAGCTGTGAAGGGCGATGACATTTGGGTGACTACTGGCGGTGGCTCTCATGGCCCAAAGCTCCTGCAAATAGAGTTCGATGCTCTCCGGGCTGCAACAGGGCAGACGTTTGATGGCCACCGTGTCTCCTCTGCAGCCCCACCAGCCTGTCTCCATCACGTGACCCTCAAACACCACACCATAGCTGCCCCGTCCCACTTCCCGCTGCAGCCTGTACACCTGCTCCATGATGGTTTTATCCTCACTGGATTATAATGTGGTACTCATGGGCGAAGAAGGTTCTGTAGCTTTGAGCTGCAAACGAAAAAAACTAATGATGTTTACATCAAACCACAGCAGATCATTGCAACACCAAATTCACTTGTAGCGATAAAATGTCTTACTGTAACTATTTTTTTGCTTGGCTCTGTAGAAATATTAACTGATATCTCTGTTCTGATTGGTCAGAAGATTATCACACAACAGAAGAAGTGAATAACACTGATTATCTCATTACAATGGCACCTGTCAAGGGGTGAGATTACATTAGGCAGCAGGTAAACAGCCAAAAAGGGCAAGTAGAAGGATGTGAATGACTTTTGGCAAGTGCTTAATGCTATGGTTTAGATAACTGGATCACATGGTTCCCTGACTTTAATGAACACCGGTAAAAAACAGCAGTTCGTCTGTTGGATCGGACCACGCGGTCCAGCATTCGCTCCACATGTACATCAATTAACCTCGGCTGCCCACGACCCTGTCGCCGGTTCACCACTGTTCCTTCCTTGGACCACTTTTGATAGATACTGACCACTGCAGACCGGGAACATCCCACAAAAGCTGCAGTTTTGGAGATGCTCTGACCCAGTCGTCTAGTCGTCACAACTCGCTCAAATCCTTACGCTCGCCCATTTTTCCTGCTTCTCACACGTCAACTTTGAGAACAAAATGTTCACTAGATGCCTAAAAATATATCCAACAACTAACAGGTGCCATGATGATGAGATAATCAGTGTTATTTACTTCACCAGTCATAATGGTATAACGTCATATTGGTGTATGGCATCATGAAAAACCTCTTACAGTAATTAACATTTTACATGTTCTAAGTAATAATGATGTTTTAAATGCGTAGGTTTCATACATTTAGACCATTTCGAAGAAATTTCATTAAAATACACTAAAGTCAAAGATTTCATACTGGTAATATTCAAATAAGTGTAAAAACGTGGCTCGTGGAAAGTTCGAAATTGCTAATCTGATTCTTATCACATTCTTACACCACTGAATCCGAGTGGGGAGAAAAAAACGTGCCCTACTTCCTTGTATCGGTTGTACCAATTCTAGTTCCTGAGATGCTGGTAAGCGATACCCGAGGTGAAAACAGGAACCAACTTGTCACTCGGAGCTTTCGCAAAACATAAACGATGTTTGAAAACCTTTTGAAATGCGTGATACATTGTTGAGGATTTTCGCCATCAATTGCAAACCTTTGTGCTACAAGTGGAACGACGCACTCCAGATCATGCCGTTATGCACTTCGGGTTGAAACCAGAACGTTGTGTTGCATCACATTATGCATAAGTTTTGTGTCATGGTATATTGAATATACGGTATACTGTTGATTATTTTCTCAAACAAGGCAGGTAAATAAATAAACGAATATTTCCTGAAGGATTAAAATTCAGGTATGGAGATGGAGAATTCAGGTATTGGAGACGATTAAAACGTTTAAAGACCAGAGGGTGGAAAAAAGTACATGATTAAAATAAAGTGAAATCAATAAACCATAATCTGGATACACTCTACTGACAAAAGTATTGGGACACCTGACTTTTCCATATGTGTTTTGTTGTTGTTGTTGTTGTATGTCACTGAATGCTGTAGCATTAAATTCTCCCTTCACTTGAACTAGGGGACCCAAACCTGTTCCAGCATGATTATACCACTGTGCACAAAGCCAGATTCATGAAGATATTGATATTGATCCATGATGTGGTCCAACATGCCATTTATGAGGAGAAAAGAAAATGGGAGAAAGAAAAAATGAAATGAAGTTTTGAAACAAGCTAAAACGATGGATGGATGGATGGATGGATGGATGGAAGGATGGAAGGATGGATGGAAGGATGGATGGAAGGTAGATAGGTAAGTAAGTTTTGGAACAAGCTAAAAACCAAAAATCGATGGATGGATGGATGGACGGACGGAAAGAAAGAAAGATTTGTAATATAAATTATTTGAATTATATACAGTATAGACTTCTTAGAATTAGCTGAAAAAACCAAAAAGTGATGGATGGATGGATGGATGGATGGAAGGCCAAATTTGTAATGTAAATTATTTTAATTATAGATAGAGAGCTCTTGGAATGTGCTAAAAAACAAAAAGGGGGAGGTGGGAGCTTAGTGGTTAAGGCATTTGACTTTGGATCAGAAGATCACAGGTTCAAATCCCACCACCACCAAGCTGCCACTGCTGGGCCCTTGAGCAAAGCCATAAAACCATCCCCTGCTCAGTTGTAAGTCGCTCTGGATAAGGGCATCTGCCAAATGCCACAAATGTAAATGTAAAGAAAGAAAGAAAGCAAGAAAGAAAGAAAGAAAGAAAGAAAGAAAGGCTTTTACTTATCTGGTTAAGCTGAGGTCATAGCTCAGGGGCGGCCACAACACCGCACCCCTGGTGTAGAGCGGGTTAAGGGCCTTGATCAAGGGCCCAATAGTGGCAGCCTGGTGGTACTGTGCCTTGAACCCCAACCTTCTGATCAGTAACACAGATCCTAAACCACTGTAACTGTAAATCAATCAATCTTTTCTTCCTGCAGCATGAGATTTTCCCTTCACTTGAACAAGGAGCCCCAAACCTGTTCCTGCATCACATCCCCCCTGTGCACAAAGCCGCCTCCATGAACATATGAACACGCCATTGACACCGATCTTCACTTGTAATTAAAAAAATATATATATTGTTTTTGACCTGCAAAATTTGAAATTAAATTTAGAAAAGTGAATTTTTGCCCAATTTAGGAAAACTTGACCCCTGTCATTAGGGGTCACTGATATAACAAGCGTATGGTTGTAGTGTATTACAGCCTGAATAGATAATAGAATTATTAATGAATTATGAATATTGTATTATACATTGTTTCTTGTTTCTAAATTGGGATTGTTTGTAACATAATATACTTGTACTATAAGTTATTATTCAGCTAGAAAAATGGGAAAAAAAAACTGTGCACATATATTTTTTTTCCCCAAAAATATCATGAAATCATAAATGAGAGGAACCATGGAAACTTTCCTTTTTTTATATAATTAAATATGATTACCAATCTAATAATTGGTATCAAGCCTGATGTTTGATCTTCTGATAGGTAAAAGTTTGTGCCCCCCTCTGCTATAAATCCCAACCCACATCATCTACAACAGTCACTTGTACTTATTAAGTGCATGATAAAGCAGTAAAGGTGCATTTCTTGTTAAATAATAAAACCATGTTAATTTACTCACCCATTCACACTTCATAGAAAACAGGAACCTGCTGTACTTCCGTGTGTTTCTGACCGGAGCGGAAGTTCAGCGCATTTCAAAGGATCCCGCCTTCAACCAACCCCGCGCTCCTATTGGTCACGGGATAATAACAGCTGACATCATGGCTGAGGATTCAAACCGACCAATGAAATGAAAGCAGTTTTAAAAACAGTATTTACTTTAGAGCATTTGGGGAAAATAGAGAAATGTATGTTTCTGGGATGTGTGATTTGGGCATTTGATTTGGTTTTTGTATTTTAATTTTTTTTTTTCAAATTACATTTTGGTTTTACACTGTACAATGATTCACTTTATTAGGTAAATAGCATATACACAAAAATAAGCTTTGTGTTAATCAAAATTCCTATATAATAGGATATATATATATATATATATATATATATATATATATATATATATATATATATATATATATACCTAAAAGGGTTGAGGGCCTGAGAGGGTTGGGGGCCTCACCTAAGTGCCCAACAGTGGCAGCCTGGCAATACCAGGGTTAAACCCTGACTCTCTGATCAGTAACCCAGAGCCTTAAATCACTGATTCATGACTTATGTAAATGGATTTCTCTTTTTAGTTTTCTTTTTTGTGCCACTGATAATGTTAGTGTTTTACACCTCTTGTTTGTGTGGCATTGAATAAAAAAAATGAACAACCTAACTAATTATATAAATGTTTGAAAACCACTGTATGTTTTTATTACGTAAACAGTATAATCGTACAAAAAATACATTTTCTAATGTTTCCATTCATCTTAATCATTTCCATATAATCCAACTCAATAAAAAACTGTATATTCTGCCAAAAAAACTCTACCACTGGGCTTTCATCTCCATTTACGGTGTGAGCAGACATGCTGGTTTCACGCCACACTGATTTTATTTGATGTATTGGATCAGTGGTATCAGAGTGTGTTTCGGGCACTGGGCACTAGGTGCTAATGCATTCCAGATGGGACGCTGGACCATGTCAGGGCACCGTGCCCACGCATTCACACACTCATTAATACCTAGGGGCAATATACTGTTGCCTTGCCAGTACACCTACCAGGATCTTTTTTGGATAGTGGGAAGGAATTAGAAAAAAAATGTAGACGTGTATGTTTGTGTGTCCTCCAATGCAACTCTGCTAATGCAGAAAGACTGTGTGGGAGATCAATAGTTGTAAAACCGTAGCGTTCAGACCTATCAAGTGATCTACTCCATGTACCAATCTTCTGGATTTTCTATATCAGTAAATGCTTTTGAATTCAGAATTTTACACACGACTCAAGACGACAGTCACGTCGACAGAAGAAGCTTTTGAGGGGTCAAATCTTGTCAGTCTGTTTAACAACAATGTGCATGAGATCACAAAACATTTTAGAGCTCAACTTAGAAACTTATTTGAGCATCTGATGTGATTTTATGTGCACATGTACAAAAAAAACTATACATTATACAATGATTTATTGTTTTAGGTAAATACCATTTACGCATTAAAAAAGAAGAGGGCTTCCTGTAAATCAGTTCCTTCTAATTTCAATGGCTTCTAATTTAAAATAAATTTTAATAAACTTTTATTAAAAAGAAAGAAAGAAAGAAAGAAAGAAAGAAACAAACAAACAAACAAACCTCTTAGAAGAAGCAAAAAAAAAAATACCCCACTGAAAACATGCAATAATGAAAGGAAGAACCACGGTTTTGCTCAGGGTCAGGGTTTAGCACCCCTGGAGCAGAGAGGGTAAGGGCCTTGCTCAAGGGCCCAACAGTGGCAGCCTGGCACACTGGATAAGGTTCTGGGTTACTGATGGATGTCTGTTTCCTCCAAACCAGGAGTTTTCATAAGGAAGTTTTTAAAAGGCTTTGTTTCTCAGAAGCATAATTTACATATAATAAAGTATAGATTAAATATACAATCTAGAACTTCTAGTAATGACCATATAATGACAAATTGTATGATGATAACAACTATACAGACTTTTTGGGGGGGTATAAAACATGAGATTGCAAAACATTTCGGAGCTCAGCTTGAAAACAGGGATATTTTGGTTTAGATGTGTCGTCAAGTGCACGGCGCATTTAATCCTCCAGATGCGCATGAGATGAGGCGAACAGTGCCACTTGGGCTGCAGCTGCTTCTGCAAGCACATGCAAAATCATGCTTCAAGTATATAAACTAGACCGCTTTGCTCTGCACTGGGCCATAAGACACCACTCACTGGTATTTTTACTATAAGAACCTGCCCTGACATGGATATGTGATCCAAAAGACATCATATAAAGACAGCAAATGAAGACTATCCCTGCCAGATCTGCCTAAAATCATTACCAGACTAAGACTACGGCACACTTACAGTATAGCAGCATTATGCTTATGCTTAATGTTCAAGCATTCTTCCTCTGTCCCTCGTCATAGCTTGATTTGTGATAAGTGCAGGTTAGTTAGATCTCTGACAGAAAAGATTCTAGTATTCGAGCTGTAAATACAGGTGCTAGAAAGGCTTAGCAAGAATGAAAGCATCATTAAAGCTTGTATGATGGTCTTACTGAGAAACTTGTTAAAAGGATTTAGGAGACCCTGTACTCCAGCAGGTAGGTACAATGGGAGCCAGGGTGCAGATATAGCAGGTAATCTTATGTACATACTGTAGGTTTTCAGAAATAGGACCTAATGAAAGATGCTTTTGTCAGAAAAAGCCTCTAAGACTAATATTAAAGAGGTGTATAGTTTAGTTGAGATGATGTCAGATGCTATAATATGCTCTGGCCAATGTTGCACCATTTATGGTTCACCGACCTGCTGGTTGTCTAGGTGCTGCTCTGAAAGCAACATGTGCCGACACACAGTTTTAGTACATTTCAGCAAAGATTCAAAGAAAGTTTTTGGTTACTCAAACCCTTAAATATGAAATCAACCTGATCTCAACATCACTGCACGGGCGGTATGTAAAAAATGTGCATTGATTATTAAATACTACTTAAGATTAAGAGTTTTATTGTCCACCATACCTTCTTCTTCTTCTTCTTCTTTCGGCTGCTCCCATTAGGGGTCGCCACAGCGGATCATCTGTCTCCATACCACCCTGTCCTCTACATCTGCCTCTTTCACACCAACTACCTGCATGTCTTCCCTCACCACATCCATGAACCTCCTCCTTGGCCTTCCTCTTTTCCTCCTACCTGGTGGCTCCATCTTCAGCATTCTTCTACCAATATAATTCATGTCCCTTCTCTGCACATGTCCAAACCATCTCAATCTCGCCTCCCTCACCTTGTCACCAAAACATCCTACATGCGCTGTCCCTCTAATAAACTCATTTCTAATCTTGTCCATCCTCGTCACTCCCAACGAAAACCTTAACATCTTCAGTTCTGCTACCTCCAGCTCTGCCTCCTGCCTTTTACTCAATGCCACTGTCTCTAATCCATACAACATCGCAGGTCTCACCAGTCCTATAAACTTTCCCTTTCATTCTCGCAGATACCCTACTATCACAAATCACTCCTGTCACTCTTCTCCACCCACTCCACCCTGTCTGCACTCTTTTCTTTACTTCTCTAACACACTCTCCATTACTTTGCACTGTTGACCCCAGGTACCTGAACTCCTCCACCTTCTCCACCTCTTTTCCCTGCAACCGCATCACTCCACTGCCCTCCCTCTCATTCACACACATGTACTTACTCCTACTGACTTTCATTCCCCTTCTCTCCAGCGCATATCTCCACCTCTCCAGGCTCTTCTCAACCTGCTCTCTACTCTCACCACAAATCACAATATCATCTGCAAACATCATAGTCCAGGAGACTCCTGTCTGACCTCGTCCGTCAACCTGTCCATCACCACTGCAAACAGGAAAGGGCTCAGGGCCGATCCTTGATGCAGTCCAACCTTCACCCTGAACCAGTCTGTCGTACCTACTGCACACTTCACTGCCGTCACACTGTCCTCATCCATGTCCTTCACCACCCTCACATACTTCTCTGACACACCTGACTTCCTCATACAATACCACAACTCCTCCACCTTCTCAACACACTCTCCTCACCAGTCAACACATTTCCTCTCCATCCTTTATTGCTCTAACTTGCAGTACATCCTTCCCAGCTCGGTCCCTCTGCCTGGCCAATCGGTATAAATCCTTTTCTCCTTCCTTAGTGTCCAACCTCTTATACAGCTCCTCATATGCCTTTTCCTTGGCTTTCGCCACATCCCTTTTACCTGCTGCCGCATCTCCTTGTACTCCTGCCTACTTTTCTCATCACTCTGTCGATCCCACTTCTGTTTTGCCAACCTCTTTCCCCTAATGCTCTCCTGCACTTCCTCATTCCACCGCCACGTCTCCTTGTCTTGCTTTCTATTTCCAGATGTCACACCAAGTACTTTTCTAGCTGCCTCCTCATCACTCCTGCAGTAGTTGCCCAATCATCCGGCACCTCTTCACCACCACCAAGCCCTTGTCTGACCTCTTCCCTGAACCTCACACTACACTCTTCCTCCTTCAGTTTCCACCATCTTATTCTTCTTTCAATCCTTACTTTCCTCCTCTTCTTCTTCGCCTCCAAAACCATCCTACAGACCACCATCCGATGCTGTCTAGCTACACTGTCCCCGCCAACACCTTACAGTCTCCAATCTCCTTCAGGTTGCATCTCCTGCATAGCACATAGTCCACCTGTGTGCACCTTCCTCCACTCTTATACGTCACCCTATGACCCTCCTTCTTCTTAAAATACTTGTTCACCACTGCCATTTCCATCCTTTTAGCAAAATCTACCACCATCTGCCCTTCCACATTCCTCTCCTTAAAACCATACCTACCCATCACCTCCTCATCACCTCTGTTCCTTCACCTACATGCCCATTAAAGTCTGCCCCAATCACCAATCGTTCTTTCCTAGGTACACCATCTACCACTTCATCTAATTCACTCCAGAATCTTTCCTTTTCCTCCATCTCACAGCCAACTTTGGAGCATAGGCACTGATGACATTTATCATCATCCCTTCAACTTCCACCTTCACGATCATCACCCTATCAGAAACTCTCTTCACCTCTACTACACTCTTACTGTACTCTTCCTTCAGAATCACCCCTACACCATTTCTCTTCCCATCCACACCATGATAAAACAGTTTAAACCCACCTCCAATGTTCCTGGCCTTACTCCCTTTCCACTTGGTCTCCTGAACACACAGCATATCTACCTTTCTCCTCTCCATCATATCAGCTACCTCTTTCCCTTTACCCGTCATAGTACCAACATTTAAAGTACCAACCCGAACCTCTACTCTCCTACACTGCTCCTTTTCCTGCCGTCTCTGTAGACGTCTTCCTCCTCTCCTTCTCCTCCTTCGGCCAACAGTAGCCCAATTTCCACTGGTACCCTGTCGGCTAACGATACCTGTGGCGGTCGTTGTTAACCCGGGCCTCGACCGATCCGGTATGAAATTCTCCTTTGTGATCCGCATATTTGATTTGGCACATGTTTTACGCTGGATGCCCTTCCTAACGCAACCCTCCCCATTTACCCGGGCTTGGGACCGGCACTAAGAGTGCACTGGCTTGTGCCCCCCTAATGGCTGGGTTATTGTCCACCACACCTACTTCAGCTAAAAGGTGCAGGCCTATTGTTGGTACCTTCAATAAAGGGGATTGCAACAGACTTTTTTTGTTTACAGGACAAAGCCCCATACTAGTATAGCAGTCTTTCAATTAGTGTTTAGGACACAGACATGCACCGATCAGGCATAACATTATAACATTATGAGTGGTGAAGAGAAGAACACTGATTATCTCTTCATCATGGCACCTGTTAGTGGGTGAATATATTTATTAGGCAGCAAGTGAACATTTTGCCCTCAAAGTTGACGTGTTAGAAGCAGGGAAAATGGGCAAGCATAAGGATTTGAGCGAGTTTGACACATTTTGATGGCCAGACGACTGGGTCAGAGCATTTCCACAACTGCAGCTCTTGTGAGTTGTTCCCGTGGTCCAAGAAGAAACAGTGGTGAACCGTCGACAGGATCCTGGGCGGCCAAGGCTCATTTACGCATGTAGGGAGCGAAGGCTGGACCATGTGCTTGATCCCAGAGACATGCACCTTTAGCCCAAACTGCTGAAGAAGTTCATGATGTTTCTGATAAAAAGGTGTCAGAAAACATGGTTCATCACAGTTTAATGCCTATGGAGCTGCGTAGCCAAACACCGGTCAGGGTGCCCATGCTGACCCCTGTCCGCTTAAAGCCCCAACAACGGGCATGTGAGCATCAGAACTGGGCCACAGAGATGCTTTAAAGATGATTGTAGGTTTTCTCAATTGGACAGTCTAATAATTGCACTAGAAAGAAAAAAAAAAACTAATTTCATGTTTCATAAATTATTCAGTGAAACATTTCATTGGAATATTATACAACAGCACTACTTAATAGGATAGAGTTTAGAAGGGTAATAATTTATATTCTGACCAACCAATGTCACCACAATGCTCAATATGGAGAAGTCTAAATGTATATATACAATGAAGATCACTCATGAAATAAACACATGGTTTCAGGACATTTGTTCAGTGTATTGAATTGTTAACTTTACATAGTCACTATTTAAAAGTATGCAAATGAGTGATATTTCACTTATATATGTTACCAACTTTGAACACAAAAGGTCAGATCTTTCGCATGTTTTTTTTTACTGAAACATTTGTTCAAATGACTCTCCAGTGGATTTGATATATAAACTGGATCATAAGATTTTGCAACATGTTGAGTCAATAGCAGCTGGAGTCCATACTGCCATTAAAGCACTATTTCATAGAGACAAATTGTACACAGAATGCAGAGAGTCACATTTGGCAGATAGACAAAAAGTTAGCACCAGATGTGGTAGAGCCTCTGAATGGGCAGTACTTATTGTTTCAGGAGGCTTGTGCTGCTGTTAGCTGGAAATCCCTATGCATCTTTCCCAAGATCAGCCGAACAACCTGATCGTATCTGAACAATCTACCATTCAGGTTTATGGCAAGTCAGTTCTTTGTGACATACTGGTAAAATTTCACAAGGTGTTGAAACATTTCAATGGTAGTTAGATGGGGTGAAATAAAACATTACGGTACATATGTAAAGCTTTGATCACCAACATCCCAACCCTCAATTGGCCCCTCATTCTATAGAATGATGGCCAATATATATTAATTATAGCATTTTATAACATTTGGTTACCATGTACAGGTGCAAGGTGTTTGGACAGGGCTTCATCCCTGACCTATGTTTTAACATTTCTCACACACCTCTACCTACTGAGTGTGGTGATATTTTATTGTGAAATCTGTAGAATGTGCCAGTGAATTGGTAAACTTTTGATATAATAATCTGGGAAGGTCAGTACAGTGATCGTAATATGAGCGCTTCCTTTCTCATGTACTGTGATTGGGTATTGGCAAATACAGGTTTTTTTAAAATTGGGTTATTGAATAAATTAACATGAAATATGCCCATGAATTTCCTCATAGTTGTGAAATGACTAGTATGTTTGTGTGTGTGTGTTTGTGTGGTTATAAAAGCAGTAGGTAGGTGGTTTCATGTGTAAAACAATGTCAAATTCATTCATACAAAAATATTCATACAGTTTTTTCATAAAGAGTTTTTATGAGAAAAGATAGGGCTGATGAGGTGACATTTTATGAAAATGAAATAACAATGAAAAAAATTACTTTAAAAAAATATCATCTTCAAAAGATTAACAATTTTAGCCTTAAAATATATATACACATACACTATATTGCCAAAAGTATTGGGTCCCCTGGCCATAAGTACGGTATGTGATTTGTGACATTGCATTCCACAGATTTTGGAGTGTGCTTATGGATATTTGTGTTCATCAGCCACAAGGATGTTATGAACGGCAGGTACTGATGTAGGTGGGGAGGCCTGGGGTGCAGTCATCGATCCTGTGGGTCCAATTCATCCCAAAGGTGTTCAGTAGGGATGAGATCAGAGCTCTATAACAGGCCATCCAAGATCTTTCTCTCCAAAGCATGTAAACCAGATCTTCAATCTCCAAAGCATGTAAACCAGATCTTCAATCTCTCACTTTGTGCACATGGGCATTGCCATGCTGGAACAGGTTTGAGTTTCCAAGTTCAAGTGAATGTAACATTCAATTATATCTAAAGACATCCTGTACAACTGAGTGCTTTCAGATTCGTGGTAACAATTTGGAAAAGAACCACATACAGCAGGATAGGTCAGGTGACCCAATACATGACACAATATAGTGTAGATCAAGGTGTGAATCTCATAACTGAGGCTGGTGTTATTATAACAATCAATAACAAAGTGTTACTCCTATTCAAGAGAATGACTTAAATTCATTTATTTCCTCATCAAAATCATAAACTTGTATTCTCTATCCCTTGCCTACAAGCTTCTTCAAACAGATAATTCCAGAAGTAATTAAACCTGTTCTTAAAATAATAAACTCTTTTATTAGCACTGGTTATGTACCTAAATCCTGCAATTATCCACCCCCTAATTAAGAAACCTGACCTTGTCAGCTGTCCAACTATAGGCCAATATCAAACCTCCCCTTTATCTACAAGATTTTAGAAAAGGTTGTAGCAGAGAAGTTCTGCTCACAGCTATTCAGGAATAACATTTTTAAAAAGTATCACACAGAATTAAGGCCTCATCATAGCACAAAGACGGCGCTAGTTAACGTGGTAAATGACCTCTTATTGTCCTCTGATCAGGGTTGTGTCTCCTTACTTGTTTTGATTGACCTTTGTGGAGCTTGTGACACCATTGATCATACTATCCTGCTTGCTAGACTAGATAATGTTGTTGGAATAAAGGGAACAGCTCTCTCTTGGCTCGGGTCTTATCTGACTGATCGCTATAAGTTTGTTGATGTTAATGGTGGAGGTAAAGTTTGGTGTTCCACAAGGATCTGTTTTAGGCCCACTTCTTTTCTCTTTGTATATGCTGCTTCTGGGTGAAATTATACATAAACATGGTATTCACTTTCATTGCTATGCTGATGATACACATTTGTATATTTCAGCAAAGCCAGATGAGAGAGATTAGCTTAACAATGTTGAGGAGTGTGTAAAGGACATTGGACAGTGGATGCTTGATAATTTTCTTTTACTTTTACTAGGACCACATGCAGATAGAAGTAAACTTTTCAATTATGTAGTATCTGTACAGTATCTGTATCTGTATATCATGTACAGCATTCAAAGACCTTGGTATGATTACTGACCCTAGTATTTCCTTTGAGGCTCACGTGAATAATATTACCAGGATCGCCTTCTTTCACCTTAGAAATATTGCTAAAATTAGAAATATGATGTCCTTACAGTAAAACCAGTTCATGCTAATGTTACATCTAGATTAGACTACTGTAATGGTTTATTGTCTGGGTGTTCAAGAAAGTGTATAAATAAGCAGAATGCAGCAGAAAGAGTCCTTACTAGATCTAAAAAATATGCCCACATCACCCCTGTTTTAATCAGTCTACACTGCTCCCAATTAAATCTTGCATTGATTATAAAATACTACTACTGACGTATAAAGCACTTAAATGTCTCGCGCTGCAGTATCTGAGTGAACTTCTGTTCCATTATGATATCCCACCCCCACAATTATGAAACAGCCTTCTAATCAGTGTTCAGGACTCAGACACAGTCTCAGTGTTCAAGTCAAGGTTAAAGACATGTATTTAGTCAAGTCTTTTATCAGTAAGGAGCAGATCTGGAGGATCATGGATATAGAGAGTTTGGTGAACTGGGATATTTGTATGCTGTCGTCCCCTCACTCTCACACATTCACTCTGGTTTGTTGACGGTGGTGTGGTGGGTCGTCTCTTATCCCAGAGATTTCTCTTGTCTGTGCTCCTTCTGGTTTTCCCTTATTAGTTATGCTGTTATAGCAAATCTTGCTGGAGTCCCCAATCGCACAGTAACTTTTATGCAACAATAAGGATACTTAATAATCTATATCCTTCTCTCCCTGTCACCCCTCTTCTCTCTCTCTCTCTCTTTCTCTCTCTCTCTCGGTCGAGTTAAACATGCTCCTGAGGTTCCAGTGACCACTCTTCCTGCCCCTCTCCCTTCCTCGGATTTGTCTGCTTCGTCCCGGCCTTCTCTGGATGGTGTTTTCTTCGATTGGAGGCCACTCTGGGCAGCTGGGGATGGTCAACAGTCAACATCAGTCTGGGAATCCATGACATTACGGAGTAACACAGGAGCTTTGAGGATCGATTTGAACTGTAGTTAATGTCAACAGTCTGCTACACTGACTTAGGACTACAGTTTGATTTTGATCACCTTTACTGCACACATCAACATTGTTTAGCTGTAATAAATGGACATTTGCTGCCACCCAGATGAGGATGGGTTTCCTCTTGAGTCTGGTTCTTCTCAAGGTTTCTTTCTTATGCCATCTCGGAGAGTTTTTCCTCATCACAGTCGTCACCGGTTTACTCATCAGGGACAAACTTACACTTTTAAAGAACATTTTATTCATTCTTTATCACCACATTATCTGTGTAAAGCTGCTTTGAGACAATGTTCATTGTTAAAAGCGCTATACAAATAAAAATGAATTGAATTAAATTAAATATAATTCAGGCCTATTAGGATGCAGTGCAATCTGATTTTGATTCGATTCAACACAGTGTGATAATGCAATACAATGAAATGGGAAAAATATATTATGCTCTAGAATTCAATCTGGTTCAAATAGTTTACATTTATTTCTTTGTTTCAGACAGTCAGCAGATCATCAGTTTACTTAAATGGCCTTAACAAACAGGCTTTTGTAGTGCAAAAAAGAAAGAAAAAAGATTAAATTAAACCAGATGTTCTTTTCCTGTTCTGTCTCTAGGAAAACACAGTTCTACCTCTGCCATGTTAATCTCTATTCTATGTGAGTCTCAGAACACGCCTCAGTCTCTGTAGCATTGTGATATGTCATATTCACGTAGCAGCAACGGTGCTGAGAGAATGCACTTGATCGATCTATCTATCTATCTATCTATCTATCTATCTATCTATCTATCTATCTATCTATCTATCTATCTATCTATCTATCTATCTATCTATCTATCTATCTATCTATCTATCTATCTATCTATCTATCTATCCAGTATATATACTCTCTATAAAGTTTTAATTATGTTTTTATATATGACTAGATTTTTTACACAGTATGTCATTGCACAAACAAAACAAACGCAAACGCAAACACACACACAAAACACACACAATTTAAATCTCATTACTATTATTAATTCAGCAGACATCTCCTGGGCTTTTTAAGTTTCCAAATATCAGTTGCTTTGTTGATTCACTCTTGCAAAGAACGCTTTTCAGAAAAATTATTATTTGATCTCCGTCATTAAAGACTTGCATGCATATTTTCCTCTTTTTGGCTGATAAAATCAATTAAAGGTCCAGTTATAATAACCGTCATCAAGGTCTTGGCAGCTCATTGCCTTGTGCTCCCCATAAACCAAAGCTGTGTCTCTTCCAATGGCTTGGGCATGCATCAGTGCTTTTCATCGCTCCATAAGACAATAAAACTTTGTGCTGGAAATGATGAAAGGCAGCGAAATGGCTTTTTCGAGCAAAGTCGGCTGAGCACAATGCGTCACATAGGTGACAACGCCTGCTCACCTAATTGCATATTTTGTGGGAAATTGACTTTTCAATTTCACTTTGGTGCTGGACGAGTGAGTGAGTGGGGGGAGGTAGCTATATTCTATAATGTATTTGGACCTTGATTCAGTGCCTGGGATTCATAGACCCCAGTAATATGATGTGACACAGCGCCTGATGAATTTCATCAGTAGAGACCTGAAAGATTTTTATTTCAGATTCTGTTATGTCCAAATATATGTTATGACAAAGTGCTGTGCGCAACATAGTGGGAAACTACAGTATTTTAAAGGCAAATCCTAGTAAAGGATAGATATTTGGTTTGCTGTTAACCTCAAACACTATATATATATATATATATATATATATATATATATATATATATATATATATATATATAAATGTGTTAATAATATATTTTTTATCAATTGACAAAATCTAAAGTAAATGAACCAAAGAAACATCTAAATCAACTCTAAATGGCAAAACAGCCTCAATTCTTCTATGTTCACTTGCACACAGTTTTTAAAGGAACTCAGAAGGTAAGTCGTTTCAAACATTTTTCTAGAACTAAATACATCTATTCTGTAGATGTAGACAGCTTAAAATCCTTCTGTCTCTTTATGTTATCCCAGACAGACTCGATGACATTAAGATCAGGTCTCAGGGCCAAAACGATCATTTCCAGGACTCCTTATTCTTCTCTATGCTGAAGGTAGTTCTTAATTACATTGGCTGTATGTTTGAGGTCGTTGTCCTGCTGCAAATTAAATTGGGGGCCACTCAGATGCCTCCCTGATGGCATTGAATGATGGATAAATATCCCTATCTGTATTTCTCAGCATTGAGGACTCCGTTAATCCTGACCAAATCTCCAACTCTGTTTGCAGAAATGCAGCCCCAAACTTGCAAGAACCCTCCACCATGCTTCACTACTACCTGCAGACACTGATTAATAAGATATTAATAAGACAGCTCATCACCTAAAGGACACAATACCCATGGTAAAGCTTGGTGGTGGTGGTAGTGTTATGCTATGGGGCTGCTTCTTTTCAACTGGGACTGGGATGTTTTTTCTCTAAATACCAATACATCTGAAGACGATGAAATTCCTGACCCTCCAGCACTATAATGACCAATTCTGAATGAACAAAGAAACAGAAGATGAATATCAACGTTAAGGCCCAGTCAGAGCCCAGATCAAAATCCGAACAAAAACCTGTGAAATAATTTGAGGAGGGTTATGAACAGGAAATCTCTCACAATTTGATTGCGCAAGATGTGCTTACTTGATAAACTCTTACACAAAAGGTTGGAATGCTATATTACATTACATTATATTTCTTTACATACCTGCATTTTTAGTACTGGTGTGTAGCCTGTTTTTATTGACTATACTTTTAACATCATTGTTGCTTGTAAACAGGTCACCGTTGACATTATGGTAACACCTGACCCAAACCGATTAAAGCTTTGGGTCCATTTCTGTGTTTAATACATTGAGCAATTTCTCTCTCTCATGCTGGTGACGTTGTTACAGTATATTGTATTTGTATATGATAGATATTTCAGTACAACAAACAGGAACACAAGGAACAAAATCAAGACTATTGTTGTGCACTGAATGATTCATGGATTGTTTCCGGGGTTTTTTTTAATTGACAAATGATACTCTTGATCTTTATCTGCTCTTTTTGCTCCTATCTGTGACGTCTCGTTCCACAGAGACGTTTTTTTGCCTCTGGGAGCGTTTGTTTTTTCCTTCTTGGATGCGCCCATTGGCTACAAAAGATCTTAACTTCTATTGGCTTCTATTTGATGCCAAATGACAAACGCTTTCATGTTTATTATCGCATCTTAACAGAAGATATCCATGTGTATTCGTTTATTTTTGGCACAAGAGTTGTTTTTTTCATCGGGGTGGGGGCACTTAGAAGTAGATGTGACGTTCTTGGTGAAGGTATAGACGTCAGAGTTGACTAAGGGTTGCTGGTTCAAGTTATGCACGATTCCATACCTTAGTGTGTCCCTCTGTGTGGTGTGGAAAAGCAAGAGGGTGTGTAGAAAAGGGGGGATGAAGGGGGGTGAATCAGAGGAAGGGGCGGGTAGTTATAAGAGACGAGAGCGCGTGAAGGCAAGCAGTTGAACAAGGCTGTGGGTTGGACACTGCTGCCTCATTTGAAGAATCAGTGTGCTTGTGTGTGTGTGTGTGTGTGTGAGCAAGAACACAACGACTTCCTCAGCACCGGAGCACAGGTAAGGTTTGACCTGTCTTTTTGTATGCAGAATAGTGTGTGTAGATACAAGGTGTACATTTTTAACAGGGTTTCCAATAAGTGCTTAAACATTACCCAGTATTGTTGGCTCCTAAATAAGGAGTACTGTTCTATTTTGCTTTAGTTTGCTCACCATCATCATCATCATCATCATCATCATCATCATTATCATCATCATTATTATCATAATCATCACTAAGAAAAAAAAATGTAATTAATATTTACAACCATATTGACTGTTTTGTGTGTGTGTAGTGTGTCAAAGGAAATTCATTACCATTATAGTGACATTCCCATGTGACAGTTTATAATGACTAAGCAATTCCTCAAAAGAACCCATTAGTTATATTAGTTATCACTTCCTTTAACCTTTCGGGAAACAGATTTTCCACTGGTTGGTATTATGGTTTTGGGTTATTTTATATAGCAAATAGTGTGTTGTTTTTTTATATACATTTTTATATATTTATTGCACAAACTGTTTCTGAAAAACAAAAAAAATATTATAAGCAAAAATTATACAGTGATTATGAGCTTTCTCACCAACGTTCATCCTAAACAGCTAAATGTCTATAAAGTTGCAGGGTAATGGAGGTTTTAATTATTTGTTTGTTTATTTATGAATTAATTAGGTCATATTTTTCTGTCTTTTTGTAGATAGGTTTAGCAGGAAGTGCATGCTCAGTGCAGCTATGACTGATAGAACATCATGCAAATGATGTGATAGGATAGAAACATAAACCTAAATAACTGCCATCATGACAACTTTTTGATGTATTCATTTCTTGTTAGAATTATCTATATATCTCAATAATTATATATATATATATATATATATATATATATATATATATATATATATATATATATATATATATAAAATGATTTCTTATCTAGATTTTAATTATTGAGAACCTTATTGCAACACTTTACCAGAATTGTACTCAAAAATACTTGAAATCCTAATAAATTCATTAATTTAGGCTATATTATCCCCCTACATTTGAGAACTTGTAGTACTTACAGCCAAAAAGGGACCAAATATAGGCTACTAGAATTTGTTTGATCTTTTATCCTTGATTTTGTCGTCATTATCCTGACGCAAGCGACATCTCGCTCTGTGCTGGAATGCCCTTTGTTTCTTACTCATCAGAAGGCTAAGTATGCGTATCATACTGTGCTAATCAAGACTGTTTTGGGGGACTGCAGCACTTGTCAGGGTTTGGAGTACTCCTAATTTTACCTCCAACATTTTTTCAAATGGCTCATAAAGCCATAAAACGAGTGCAATGTCTCTGAGCATGACAAGCTATGAGTGTATACATAAACACACACATACATACATACATACATACATACATATATATATATATATATATATATATATATATATATATATATATATATGTGTGTGTGTGTGTGTGTGTGTGTGTGTGTGTGTATATCATCTCATAAAAGTGAATAGGAAGTGATATTGAATACAAGTACCAGGCTCTATCTTTATACAGTTTGATTTAATGCCATTTGCTGCCACGTGTTCGGAGTCTCGTTTCCATCAGGAGTGCACTTTCTTACAGTGATTGCTTTTAACATCTTATAATTGGTTACATCTGTCAGGAAATTAATGCCTCTATTGCAGGTGAGCTGCAAGCCGAGTGAACCGCTTAATGTGTGCAATGACTTTCTTTCCTCCACTCATGAATTCGATATCAAATGAAAGCATGCGCCTCTTAAAGAGTGAGCTTTTAGAATATGTGTTCAGTGTACAGACACAAAGCAGTAGGAAAATCTCAGGTATAATGAAAAATATGCAGGATCAAAAGAATTCGAGGTGTCCATGTAGAACATATCATCCGAATATTCCTGAGAATTTGAATTCACTGTAAGTTTCACCTAATGCAAGTTTGACCATGAGGTTAGCTACTTCAAAACTTTTGCTGCTTCTTTGATTTTTGTTTGATTTTAGCCTTCCATCAAAAAAAAACCAAAAACTGTTCAAAAATGGGAGTCCGTTTCCTGAGAAATGTCTGACAGCATGACAGATCGAGTTCATATCCATTTCGTGGTGAAATGTAGCCAGAGGAGAAGGTGATGGCAGATTCATTGAGTTTGTCTGGTCTCCACTAACCTTCATTCATTACACATCACCATTCACTGCCTTGGATTGCTGCTTTTTGTCGATAAAGTCCATCCTGGGCACTGAGGCAAAATGCAATAATTGCTACTTTGCTAGAGGGGGCGGAGTAAAAATCATCTCCACAGACGCCATCCCTTTGGGGTATCAATGTGTCTGCGTCGGACCGAAAACGGTTATGACACTGAGAATCCTGATGATTAGATTTTTATGGTGTTTGCGATAAGCAAAATGAAATTTGCTGGATGCGGCAAAACAGTTGTTCTATTACTTACTACATAATGAAACTGGAATAAAGTGTGTTTGATTTCATATACTCGTAGGTCGTGCTTGTGGGGCAGGGGCACTTAAGAGTGGGGTGGGGTCTGAGGTGGTGGCAGGGGACTAGGCAATTAAAGATCTCCCCTTACTTTCAGGCAGACAGTGACAGACGTCATAGTGAGGACATACAGATTTGCTTATCGGTTTCCAGCCTGCGACCTGGTGCCTGCCAATCAGATTCTTAGATGGATTGTTGCCTCAGGAACAATAAATGGAGCCGGCTGTTTGCCTTGGAGTCGATAGCATCAGGTGGCTCCTGGCTGGGGGAAAGGGTTAGCGTGGTGCTTTAATCGGATTAAAATTGCCTCAGATTTATCATTTTACGGTTCTCCCCTGGGGGAATGTGAGTGGAGGCTCGCAATCTCACAACTGCAGCATGCGGCCCCCATACAAGCACGTTACACAGCAGTACATTCATCAGGAATGGAGACAAAAACAAACACAACGCAAACACTTAAACATAGCCATGGACGATACCCTGAGGTTGGCTATGTGTATTTAGAGGAGTCATCAGAGTCAAAACTGATGGGGAAGAAATCCTAGCAACATAACAAATTATACTGATCTGATAAACCAAGCAAATGATTATTAAACTTATTACTAGACATGATTTCAAGCTTTAAGACTTGTATTACTGATATTTCTCGAAATGAAAATGATTTGCTATTAGAATAATACATTTTAAAGTTTGAGAATGAATCACTCAGGAATAGGATTTTCATCATTTTATAAAAGAATAATTTGGATTGGCCAATTTCCAGAGAGTCTAACAAGCTCTTGCTCTTGTAATAGCGCTTTTAAACTTATACTGTATATACACTATATGGACAAAAGCATTGAGAGACCTGACTTTTATAGCCATTTGGTATTCTTCCCCAAACTCTAACCACAATGTTGGAGGCACACAATTGCATAGGATGTCTTTGGATGTGGTAGAATGAAATTGTCCATTCACTTAAACAAGGAGACCTAAACCTGTTCCAGCATGACAATGAAGATATGCTTTACATGAGTTGGAGTGAACGTTCTGCTATAGAGCTTTAATCTGAACACTACTTAACACCTTTGGGGTAAATGTGAGTACTGACTGCACCCCAGACCTCTTAACCTCACCTACATCAGTACCTACTAACACCCTTGTGATGAATGAGCACAATTCTCTATAAGCAAAGTCTAAAATCTAGTGGAACAGAGCAGAGTGGAGGTTATTATAACATCAAATTTGAAATGGGATTTTTAATTAGCACATACCATCATCGTATATCTGCTAAAAAATGGACATTCGGTGCAACCCAGATGAGGATGGGTTCAACCTTTGAAGCCTGGTTCCTCTCAAGGTTTCTTCCTTATGCCATCTCGGGGAGTTTTTCCTTGCCACATTCGCCACCGGCTCGCTCATCAGAGACAAACTTACTTATAAAGAACATATTCACTTTTAATCATGACATTTTCTGTGTAAAGCTGCTTTGAGACAATGTTCATTGTTAAAAGTGCAAAACAAATAAAAATGAATTGAATTGAATTGAATACCAACATACCAATTTTTTGGTCATATATATATATATATATATATATATATATATATATATATATATATATATATATATATATATAGTTATATAATTAGTTGAGCAACTAAAAGCAGACTCAGACTGTCTGCATTTTCATAGTCTTCCATTACCTCTAAAAACCCGGTTCGATAAATGATTATAGTGAGGGGAGATAATAATAATAATAACCGTTTTTAAAAAAGAGCGTTTTCATCACATAACTTTTGAAAAATGAATCGAGCTGCATTAATAGTGCGTGAGATTAAATCGGCCGAAAAATGTTTGTTCGTGATCGTTCTGCCATCATAAACGACCTCACCACTCACAGCCTACAGCCTCATACACTCTATTACTGGCCTGTAATCACTGCTTTGCTTTTTTCACTTCAATAGAAATTATAAAGAAAGGGAAAGAGAGTGCCTTCATTACAGTTCAGAGGTTGATTTTTGGTTAAAGGTCGATAAGAAGTGTGCGAGGCCCTAATCTGGTCGTGACTAATGTGTGCTGGCAGAAGTGAGTCAGACTCGTTGTAGCTCCCGGTCTCTCTCGCTCGCTCTCATTTCCTCTTCATTATGCCATACATGCTAATTCAGACATCAATTAAAGCCCATGATGAGTTTCGTTAATGAACTTTGTGATCGGGCGGAAAAACAGATGGCGACGCTTTATTTTGCATATCTTCCATATAATAATGTGCTAAGAAAGCGTAATCAGACTTCAACAATATGGCTAGAAGAGCAAAAAAAAGAGCATTTAGTCCTGAGTGGTGAAGACTGATAAACTCCGAGGTCAGAGTTACATCATGGTTATAAATGTGGACCAGGGGGCAAGAATATATGCAATTAAAGCTCATATTTGAACATTCTACACCGACGCCCTTCTAGTTTGTCTTTGAGCACGACACGTCACTTGATAACTCGTCAGCCCCAGGCTGGAGATATGCACAATTAATCGGCATATGGCGTAAATATTTCCTCTCCTATGCCTCATTTGGTCATGTTTGGCCTCAGTGCTGTGGTTGTGATGCGGTTGTGAGGAGATGGTTGAAAAAGATAATGGCATGGTATGTAGAGTATCAACTATCATGTATATTTAAGCAGAGGAGTGACAGTATATCTATATAATATACTCTAATATATATATAATATATATAGACCATTGTTGCATTGATGCATCGATAAAAAATGCACATAGTTTTTACATATTTGCATCATTAAAAATCTATTTATTTATATTAGGGCTGTCAAAGTTAATGAACGCAAATTCATTTTAATGGCACAAATTTTATTAACACGCGAATAATGCAGCGCGCATTTCTGTTCAACCACTTTTATTCAAAATAAAAATAAACAAATAAACAAAAAAATAAATAAATATAAAAGGGGTGAAATTGTAATCTTTAATGCAACACACATGTATTTACTTAAATTCCTTTCTTTACTGAGATATAATAAAAAAACCTACTGAAAATTTATTTTTAATCAATAAACCTGTTTTCCGATGCGCCAAGTCTCAAATCAAGCACCAAAATCCAGCATCCAGCAATTAAAACCGTCCGTGTGGAAACATGGCTAAAGTTCCATTTGGTGTTCTGATGCTTTAGGTAAATTACTGCACCATAATTACTTTAAAACATTTACAAGAATATTTTGTCTTCATGCTCTATGTTGAGTTTGGTTTCACTAATAATAAACATACATTTGCATAAAACATCCATATTTGTCCATGTTGATTGGAGTAATAGAAACTTGTACATTTAGAACAGATAAAAATGTGTGATTAAATTGCAATTATTTGCGAATTAACTTGTGACAATCATGTGATTAATCACAATTAAATATTTTAATCGATTGACAGCCCTAGTTTATAGATAATCATTAGTAGATTTTCTATACTTTTATTATTTAGAAAGTGACTGATAATTTGTGAGCGATATTTAATATATAAATTGATTTCTGGTCGCTAATCTGTGTCTTTTAGCGTATTCTCTCAGCACCAGTGATTACAGCGTTTCACTTTTTCCACATTTTGTTGTTACAACTTCCAAAATGGATAAAATTCATTCTTTTCCTCAGAATTCTTCAAACAATACCCCATAGATGTGAAATCAATTTTTACCCCATGGACAATGTGAAAGAAATTTGTTCCCACTGATCATTTTAGAGATGTTTCTACAACTCGATTTAAGTCCACCTGTGGTAAATTCAGTTGATTGGACATGATTTGGAAATTCACACACCTGTCTATAGAAGGTCTCACAGTTAGCAGTGCATGTCAGAGCACAAACCAAGCCATGAAGTCCAAAGAATTGTCTGTAGACATCTAAGACAGGATTGTATCGAGGCACAGATTTGGGGAAGGGTACCAAAAGATTTTGTCAGCATTGAATTTCCCAATCTGCACAGTGGCCCCCATCATCCATAAATGGAAGAAGTTTGGATTCACCAGGACTCTTCCTAGAGTGGAGCTGCCTGGCCAAACTGAGCGATCGGGGGAGAAGGGCCTTAGTCAGGGAGGTGACCAAGAACCCGATGTTTACTCTGAAAGAGCTCCAGTGTTTCTCTGTGGAGAGAGAAGAACCTTCCAGAAGAACCTTCCAGAAGAACCTTCCAGAAGAACAACTATCTCTGCAGCACTCCACCAAACAGGCCTGTATGGTAGAGTGGACAGACAGAAGCCAATCCTCAGTTGAAGGCTCATGACAGCCACCTGGAGTTGAGAAAAAAAAATGTCTCTAGTCTGATGAAACAAATATTGAATGCTTTGGCCTAAATGCAAAAAGTCAAGTCTGGAGGAAACTAGTCATCGCTCATTACCTGGCCAATTCCATCCCTACAGTGAAGCATGGTGGTGGCAGCATCATGCTATGGGAATGTTTTTCAGCAGCAGAAACTGGGAGATTAGTCATGATCAAAAGAAAGATAAATGATGCAGTGTAGAGACCTCTTTGATGAAAACATGCTCCAGAGAGCTCTGGACCTCAGACTGGGGTGACGGTTCATCTTCCAACAGTACAACGACCCTAAGCACACAGTCAAGACAACAAAGAAGTGGCTACGGAACGACTCTGTGAATGTCCTTGAGTGACCCAGTCAAAGCCCAGACTTGAACCTGATTAAACATCTCTGGAGAGATCTGAAAATAGCTGTGCACCGACATCCCCATCCAACCTGATGGAGCTTGAGAGGTTCTGCAAAGAAGAATGGGAGAAACTGCCCAAAAATATGTGTATAAAGCTTAAAGCTATAAAAGGTGCTTCAACAAAGTATTGAGCAAAGGCTGTGAATACTTGTGATTTTTTTTTTTTTTTAAGATTTCATACAAAGTTCTTATACTTAAAAGCTGTAACAATAACAAAATGTGGAAAAAGTGAAGCTCTCTGAATACTTTCCAGATGCACTGTATTTTGCCATTGCATTGAATCGCATTGTGTTGAATCGAAATTGAAATCGGAGCACACTGCATGGTAATCGCATCGCATTGGTAGCTGCACTATATGGCTCTTTAATGTATTGTATCGTTGGCTATGCATCGAAATATAGACGTTTTATTATTTTGCTATAAAACCTTGACACTACCTGCTATCGTGCTTCTTTCTACATTCTAGGCAAGACAGGATCTTCTTCCGTCTTCTCCTAAACCAGTAATTTAATACCCAAACCTCCACTGCTGCGTTGTTGTCCTTCAGCAACACCGTGAGCTTTTTAGCAGATACTATCAAAAACCCATGAAATTGGGTTCAACGTTTAGCGCACCGTGAAATTATCACGCATCTCTCCTCCACCTACTTTAAATGAATTAAAATGCATCAGGTTCACAAGTGAAGCGTTGGATTTCTCAGATACTGCGCAATATCCGAGGGCGAACACCACAGGATCAAGACTTGAGTGTAAAGTGTATAGCATGATGTGAGCGTTTCTTATTTCAGTGTTGAGAAACACCAATTAATAACTCATGAGTAGGATACATTTGTTATATTTACTAATTACGGTCATGTTTCCTGGGTGTGGATAACACTGACATGGCTGATGTGTTGTTCGTTATTTAATCCTCCATTTATCATCAGTATTCAACCCTCATCATCTGTAACTTGAATAATGAATATTCTGCACACACTGTGTTCTTTCAGCTGCTAACATATTTGGTAATCCTATGTATTCTATTGTAATGTACTTTTGTCTTATAACTAAATCTATATATACTATACTACTTCTTTTTCTTCTTCCTCTTTATCCTCAACCTCTTCTTATTCCCATAAGTCATCTTCTTTTCCTTTTTAATTCTTCACCCTCTTCCTTTTGCTCTCCCCCCTACTCTTTTACTTCATCTTTTTTCTGCTTCTTCCTCCTGTAATTCTTTAAATTCTTCCACCTCTTCTTTTTAATCCTCTTCCTCCCCGTACTTTTCTAATTCATTTTTCACTTTTGAGTCTTCCTCTACTTTATCACTACCATCTTCTTCTTCGTTTTCCTCTACTGTTTCTTTTTCCTCCTCCTTTTCTTCTTCCTCTATTTCTTAATCATTATCATCATCATCATCATATTTTTTTTAGTATTCTTCTCCTACTTCCTACTATTCTTCCTTGTCTACTTCTTCACCTGTTTTTTCCACTTCTTCTTATTATTATAACTATTATTATTATTATTATTATGACTATTATTATTATTATTATTATTATTAATATCATTATCAATAGTAAAATTTGTTTATAAAATTGAAAAATACTTCATTATTCTCTCAAATGGAGATGTCAGCACAGGTTTGAGTCTAATTAAGAGGATGATTATCCCATTTTGGACTTAAATCCCATTTTGTTTGCTGTGTTCTGTGAAGTGCTAGCACAGTAGATAAGATGGTGGACATCTGATTGGAAGATCATGGGTTTAAATACCAGCACTGCCATTGTTGGGCCCTTGAGCTCTTAACCCTCAACTGCTTAGATGTATGAAAGAGATAACTGTAAGTCCCTCTGGATAAAGGCATCTGCCAAATGCCATAAATGTTAATGACCCAGTGATATACTATATATATACAAAATAGATTGTACGTCTGTTAAAGAAACTGAACCAGTGCTTTTTAATGTAAATGCTAGAAAGAAAAAAAAGTGTGACTCCAAAAATGACTAATTTTTCCCTCTGTACTTTATACTCCACTTTTTTTTATACTTAGGAAATCCTGCAATCTTTTAAAGCACAAACCATTCCTGGGGATTGTACAGTAAAGAAGCCATGAAGACGCCACTGTGGGTCCTTCTGTTGTTGAGTTTGTGTGTCCCGAGTCGCAGCGACTGCCAGGGCGATTGTCTAACCTGCGCACTTCTCCTGCCCCCGCAGCAGACTTTCAACACGCTCGTGAGTGATCACTTATAATCTCTCTCTCCCTCTCTTTATAAAAAAGTCTCTCACTTTTGTTACTCAACAAAAGCCCGGGTTGTTCTGTGTGCAGTTTAAATTGGGGCCAAAAAAGTATAAAAAATTGCTTTCAGTGTCACGCCACTTGCTCTTTAATCAACTTCCTAATGGGTTTGAAGATGCAAAAAGCTGTGCTTGAGTCGATTTAGTTAATATATGCACATAATTGGTTGGAGGAAAGGCTGCCACTTATGTGCCTGGCATTTTACTGATTCTCACAAGAGCCTTTTCAGGCTGGAACAAAAAACCCCTCATGCTATCAGTCTTTCATTTCACACATCCTCACATTGAACTAGCTGCTGTTATTATAGCATACAGATATATTTGCACATTTCTTTCTTTTTATTTTTACTTTTCTGCATGTACAACTTCCTTAAATTCAATGCACAAGAATTTCTTTGTAGCCTGTATTTCATTTGCAATGGGTAATCAATTTCCAGGGACATTGCAGAGCTTTCTGCTATACAACGCTTAATGTTTTTACAGCCTTTCTCTCCACAAATGATGATTTCTATTCCTGAAGTAATAGACCATTTGACTCATTTGGTATATTAGGATCTTTTCCTACACCCACGAGCTGTGACACAGCCGATAGTCAGGATTTATATTCAGTATTAATAGAACTATTGTGTTGAAGTACAACCCTATATCCCAAGAAAAGTGTAAAATGTAAATAAAAACAGAATTCAACGATTTGTAAATTTCCAAAACCTATATTCTATTCACAATATAACATATTGTAAACATATAAAAAGTGAGAATATATACCAATTTAAGGACATTTTAAAATTGATGGCTGCAACCAGGTCATGTAATCATCTAGGGTTAGTTAATATCATGAGATCAGTTGCCAAAGTTAAGGTAGAGGAATGTTGTCCCATACGTGTCTGATACAGGATTCTAGCTAGCTTTGTTGTTTTTCGTTAAATGATGCGTCAAATGTTTTCAAACGATAAAAGGCCTAGACTACAGGCAGGCCAGTTCAGTTCCTTGAAATGGTACATGTCCTCAATTTAAACATTTGGTATGTTTTCTATGTTCCATTGTGAATAAAAAATAGATTTATGGGATTTGTAAATGAACGCATTCTGTTTACGTTAGCTTTTAGGAATTGGAGTTGTAACATTTGATGTGATGTCTTGACAGGTGTGTTTGCTGGAATGTGAGGCCCAGGCGTTCCCGACTCAGACCTGGGACCTCTGCTACCAATCGTTGGTTCAAAACCCAGCCACGTTGCCGTCACGTGATTTATCGAAGCGTACAGAAGACGAAGAAAAGCCTCTGGCTATAGTGAAGATGGAAGATGAAGGCTTGGAATACTCCGAAGCATTGGAGCGTTTCCGCCACATGGCTCAAGCGCTCAGCAGTCAAGAGCCTTCTGAGGACGTGCAAAAATCGGAGCAGGCCGGGGAATCCTATGACGTGGGGCTCGATGCCGGTATGGATGACGAAGAGGAGCGAGAGAACTTCAACAAAGTTGAAGAGCAGGACCGAGATGGCGACGCCGGCCTCGATCTTTCGAAACGCTTCGGCGGGTTTATGAAAGGTCGCCATGGCTTCCGTAAGCTGGTGAGCTCCGGAAGACCCCTGCAGAAGCGATACGGTGGCTTCATCGGGATCCGAAAGTCAGCCCGCAAGTGGAACAACCAGAAGCGGGTGAGCCAGCTGTTGAGGCAGTACCTGAGTCTCACGGCACGCACGGGCCGCTCGGGCCACTTCTCCAACCTCTCCACAGCCGCAGTTCGACAAAAGAATGAGGTTTAAACACCCTACAGTAGGTGTTGATCTCTCCTCTTACCTCCATCATGTTCCACATTCAAGATGAGCTACAAGATGTTAAAGAGATCGCATTGCCATCCAACAACAGACGTTTTTTCTTTCTTTTTTTTTTTTTTATGAGTTTGTTCATTTGTTTCCACTATTGATATTTCGGGCTCATCTGCGCTCATTAATTTAGTAATAAACAAGCTGTTGGTTTTGAATCTCGGCCGCTGGCTGAGTTTGAACCTTGGCAGAAATAAAAGCGATGCACTGAAACTTAAATTGAGCATGTCCATCAGTATACAGCTCTGGATGTACAGTAGGAGGAATCACAGAGCACTGTGGTCGTTTTTGTCTGTCCCACGATGTTGAATGTCGGGAAAGGAAAAAGCACTTTATAGAGTTTGTCATTTCGTCTTGCACGCTGTCGATCACACTTGGGTTAAAGTGCACACAAGGAACGGATGGATTTTTGGTTTTTTTTATGACATGTACGATTTATTTTTTTTCGAGTTACATCTCAGAAGGTTTGGGTTGCCTGCTGAAAACAAAATGGGTTCTTATCATAGATAGTGCAGCACACACATCATGTTAACTAAACACCTCAGAAAACCAAATTAGGTTTCTAATTGTACAATGCGCCATGATATAATCGATTATGAGACAAAATATGACACTTGTGACTCGACCACTCTTGTTATAGACACTGTGTGTTGGATCGGGAGCCATTTTAGATGCCTCCCCATCTTTTTTAAACCTAGATATATAAAATCCATAGAGCAATGCTGCCCTCTAGAGCTCACACACACACACACACACACACACACACACACACACACACGCACTTTGCGTGCATGACCTCTGAAGTAAATAACAATCTGGCCTTAATATACCCACCAATCAGACATAACATTAAAACCACCGTCTGTAGCTCTGACCTGTAGATGCCTGGACCACATAAAACCCCCTAAAGGTGTGCTGTGGTTCATGGCAGCACATCCTTTAAGTTGTGAATGAGGCATCCATGGATCATGTTTGTCAACTCATTTGTTCAACACATCCCACCGACACTCGATCAGACTGCCGCCTGGGGAATCTGGATGCCAATATAACACTCTGTCATCTTACAGTTTTTCTCAGTTGCTTGGGAGCGTTTCTCAAATCAGAAAGGAAATTCTCAAACCGACTTGTTCAACCTCATGTTGTCACTTGTGCACATCATAAAAGCATTTTCTCGTTGCTCTGATCAAATTGTGAATGCTTTAGTATATTCATTTAGTTGCGTACAATTTTCTGCTGTTTCCTACATTATCAGTTGTTTATGTGATGCTGATCTATTTATATAATACTAAATAGTTTTAACCCCCAAACATCTCAGCATCAGGTCATTATATAAGTCTTTGAATGCAAAATGGTTAAACCAGTTGTAATATTTGTCAAGCTTAGACTTCTGTTAAACTTTTTTTTTTGTAAATATGTCATGAACTGATGAATTGTTCATCTTATCTTGAATGTCACTAATGAAGGCGAGTGAACTGCATAAGGTCAATCAATAATTAACTAAATCTCTTAAACAGGTCAGAGGTGAATCACATAAACCTTCAATTAGCGACAAAACACAGAATTACGAGCGAACACTATTACAGTACAATAAAAGTGTAAATCTGGTCTCTTGCAATCAGTATCCTACATGCAGTCATGTGTACATTTGTGCTGCTAAAATTCATAGATGGCGTTCAAAAGAAATTGTGAATTTTCGATTATTGTGATCCAAACCGTAGTTTACATCAGGAAACACCGAAACCGTGCGCCGTCATACAGACAACGTGACTAAACATTATGACAATCTTGTTTGTGAACAATCACAGAAGAACTTGTTCTGATAGCAATGAGATGTTCATTGACACAAAAACTAAGGATTTTGAAAGCACAGGCTTTTGCGTAAACCCAATGCATTGTGTTTTTTGTACAAATTGTTGCGAGAAATGCACTTACTGGTTTGCAAATATTCAGAATGATTCTCCAAAGCAACTGAGAAATCTTTCCCAGACAAGCAAAGCACACACACACACACACACACACACAAACCTGGCCGTGAAAGAAAACATGGTTCATCATACCAGCCCTCCTTCTTCTGTTGCTCTATGGTCCAGATCTGATGTTCACACGCCCATTATAGGAGCATGTGCTGGGGTCAGCATTAGCACTCTGACCCACACGGCAGCAGCTTAGCTTCTCAGCAGGTTGTGATGCACTTTGTGCTCTCACTTCTTTCTATTAGAGCCAATATGAACATTTTCAGTTCTTTGTGCTACAGTAGCTCCTTTGTAGAACAGGAACAGAGCGTCTAGCTTTCGTTTCTGATGCATGTCAGTCAACTTTGGGTGTCCATGACTTCCTTGAACCACTTTTGGTATTCACAAACCACTGTATACCAGGAACACCTGACATTTTTTAAATATCTAATCGGTCTACTTATCACAATTTGGCCGTTGTTTAAAGTCACTCAGATAGTTATGCTTCCCCATTTTTCCTGCTTCAAGCCTAATAAATAATACCTAATACCTCAAAATAATACCTAATAAATCTCATGCTATTCACTTCAACATTTAATGTCATGGCTGATTGGTGTGTATATATATATATATATATATTAGTTAAATATTGGTGGAATTGTTTTAGTGATTATATTCTCATTCAGCTATTCCTCCTTTTTTCTTTGAAAAAAGCAAAAATACATATTATTTTATAATTATTTTTGGAAAGCGGTTAGTTTGTTCCTTGGTTTTAAACAAAAGACAAGGAATCGGTATACAGGTCTGTGCCCGGTACAGTATTCTGCTTTTGTCGTTTTTGACTTTGTGGAAAATGAAACCTTCAGAACACATTACATTTGTGAAAGAATTCGACCACATCGTTCAGGTTTTTTTTTTTGGTAATCTTTTTGAATGTGTGCGATGTACATAAAATGCATATAAAATACCAATAAAATAGTTTACTATTTCTCTTGTGCGTTGTCATGCGACCATTGTGCGTTTTGTATAAGGTCTGTGTCAATCGTCTTTAAGGTTGCACTGTTCTTTAGGTGTAAGGTGTGCCTGTAAAAGCAAATTAGTGAAATTTGTCCAAGGATTTAATCCTTTAGACAAAAACAAACAAACAAAATTCTTAATACTGTTGCAAAGGATGGCTTGAAATAGCACTTCAGTTATTAATAAAGTTATAGCTGCTCAGTACTTGCATATACTGTACCATTAACCTCACTATAACTTCATTTATACATGTAGGAAGTGCTGGCACATTGGTGCAGGTCGAACGCAAAACAAACGAACCCCAAACCCCACAGACAAAGAATGATACAGATGTTCAGATATTCACCATAATAGCAAAAGGGACAATCACGTCAATAATCTCAAGAGAGGCTGAAGTGCATGACTGCAAGGGAATGAAAAAAAAACACAACTATGTCACACACTCTCAACAGTGTCACAGAATGAGATCATAAAACGTATGCTTCTACTCCGTTTGGAAAACAGGTACAAAAGGTAAAAATTCTCGCGGTCGCTCAGTGCCAGGAGTAGTCCAATAAAAGGAAGAAAAAAGATTTAGATTGTTCTCCGAACATCTTACACTCTAATCAGGGAAGCGCTGACAGGCTTTTTTCCAGCGACACGCAGTACACCAGTCGTTCCTGCGCTCTACACCGTACACCTTGCGGCATTTTTTGGCCTCACCTCGCCCTTTCCTAGACACACACACGGACGAACCATTACAATAATATAACCTCAGTCAGAAATCACTGGCGAGACTGAAAAGTGTAAATGAATCAGTTCTGTTTTACATCACAGGTGTGAAGGTGTAGTGACTCTACTGGGATTTTAACTATAAGACTGTAAGACCTAAATGGATGGATGAATGGATGAATAAATAGATGTATGGATAGATAGATACAGGGATGGATGGAAGGACGAATGAATAGATAGATAGATGGATGGATAGATGGATAAAACACTTAAAACTATGACTAAAGCATTGTATATTTTCCTGTTCAAATGAATCCAAATAATTTAAATGCACCCATAAACAATATTTCAGGCTGGAGATCACATACCGGTTGGCGCAGTGTCCTCTGGATGGCGATGAACACACGCTGTGTGATCTGGTGGGATCGGTCTCTCGTTGTAGGCACTGCTCGCCTACGCTAACCGAACGGATACGTGGTACACTGGTCTGTGGATCAGATGATGGTGGAAAATGATTATAAACCCTGAAGTAATAAGCTCTTTCACTGAGCTTGCTGTTAACATATTAAAAATATAAAATAAAACAAAAATATAATTTGCTGATTACCGCCAATGCTGACATTTTTCCACATGTCACAAAGTGCTATAGAAGCAAACATTTATTTTATTCATCTTTGTTGAGGTTTATCCAGGTAAGAGTTGGGAGAAAGAGTTTAGGAGAAAACCAATATGCAGCCAATGTGTATAATCCTTATAATCTTGCTGCTACCTATCTCTGTACCACATTCTGATATCGACAAGGAAACTGAATAACTTGTGTAGGCAATGAGGAACCACTGAACAGATGCACTGACTATCCCTATAACTGTAAAGGACAAAGTAAGTAATGAGCATCTAAAACACCACTAACTATGTACTAGAAAACCTCTATGTCTAAGAAGAGAAGAACATCTGTGTAGAGCTACCTGAGGCCTTAACTGGAGTCCAGATGATGTCCAGTCACAGGAGGAAGGAGAATCCGGGGATACGGTCGGCTCAATGGGCACACAAGCCTGAAGAAATGTCGTAATTTATAAAAACGATAATAAAAGTTCACATCTAACGCCTTTAAATGTTATTATTATGGTTGTCCATAATGGGGATCATTGAAGAGTTCGATGTAGAATCCTGTGAGGTTTACAGAAAGCCAACACAGAGAAGCTTCACATCATTTAGAAATGCAACTCAGCTACTTAGTGTACATGCACATGAGACATGAGGTACACGAGTCACCTGGTATAAGTGTTCCTTGTGTATCTGCCACACACTGCTGGGTGCGGATTGGCTGAGGGTGGTGGAGGAAGGAGGGGTCTCTCTGGAAGTAAGCTGGCTGGGGGCTGAACTGCACGTACCCCAGGGCCCATTGATAAATGATAGGGAAGGTATAGATATGGGCATGGGTTCCTCTTCCTGTGAGGAAACCTCGGTATAATAAAAATCTTCTTCTCTGTGAGAATGCTCTGGTCCGCTGTGTGTGAGGAAACAAGAAGAAAAGAGCAGATCCTAATGACTGTGTGCTTTCTTCATGTTTCAGTCCTTATTGACTACAATATACACCTCAGGTACTTTTGTAGGTCAGGTTCCTTAAAAATGTCACGATAAGGAACATGTTGGATGAGTGAATCATGATTATAGTTGATACACTATACATTATATGGCCAAAGGTATTGGAACACCTGACTTCACCAGCCATTTGTGCTTCTTCCCCAAACTGTTCCCACAAAGGCACATGGTTGTACAGGGGTGTCTTTAGATGCTGTAGCATGAGATTTTGCCTTCACTTGAACTAGGAGACCCAAACCTGTTCCAGCATGACAAATACCCTTGTGCACGAAGCCAGATCCTTGAAGATTTGCTTTACATGGTTCGGAGTTGAACTAGGACCTGCTATAGCAATCTGACTTCAACCCTATTGAACACCTTTGGGATGAATAAGAACACCTCAGACCTTCTCACCTACATCAGTACCCGACTTTAATAACACCCTTGTGGCTGAATAAATCTTCACAAAATCTAGGAACGTCTTTCCAGAAGAGTGGAGGTTATTATCACAGTAAAAGGTCACTAAATAAGGAATGGGCTGCTTTCAAAAAGCAAAAACAAACTTTTTTGTGCAGAACGTAGAGAAATGCATGTGATGTAGTGAGCTGCATTGGAGGATCTGCTACAGACAATCTTAATAAGTCATTTTTTGTATGGTTTCAATAGTGGGAGAAAATAATCTTGGTCCAAATTTGGACTGTGGTCCTCCAGTCCTCATTCCATCATACATATAGCTCACCCCAGATGGAGAACGCGAATATGACGCTTCATCCCAACCCGTGACGTCAGCACTTTGGCGCAGCCTGGCCACAGACACTTATATGCTCCCCTGCTCCAATTCTGTCACAAAGGGACACAAAATGATGAGTTAACTTACAAAGCATTTTTTTAAACAGTTTTCTGCAACGCTCTCACCTTGAACCGCCTGGTCTCCAGCTCGTCACGTGCCTCCAGATCCAACTCCATGTTCACCCTTTCGTCTGACAGTTGCCCCATACTGCTGTCTGCCTCCGTAACAGACGGTGAGAGAACGGGACTGACACTGCCATGCTCCCAGCTCCAGCAGCCACTGCTCCCACTGTCCGAAAGTTCCCCTCCACCACACTCCATATCCACCGGGCCACCTGAACATTATGGAATAGAAAGACTGAATGAAGATCTGTGGATGAACGGTGCATTCGTTCAATGCTATACCAACATGCATTTTCCAGGATTTCTATACATGTACCATACATCCCAACAAATCATCATACAAATCCAGAAATAATCTAAAAATATAATACAAATGTATCAGTAGCTGCTGGGTTTGCTTTTTTTCATTTATTTCCTCAGAGATGATCACTTACATGGTAACGGATCTCTCTGTGTGGGGCTCTGGATCACCGGACTACAAGACAGACTGGTGAGGACCATCGCAGCCATGATCTCATCCATTTCTACCGATTCATGACTCCTGAACAATAAAGCAAAAAATTAAAATAAAATGAAGCAGATAAATATAATTCCACAAATGTACAACCTCACTGAACTCTCACATCACACCCACATACACTGTGTTTCTTCTTTATATGCATATACACAATATTGACAATTATTAGGACTTTTCCAGCCATATGTGGTTCTTCACCAAACTGTTGCTACAAAGTTGTACACACCATTGTACAGAATGTCTTATCCCTGTGCACAAAGCAAACTCTATGTACATTTGCTTTACATGGGTTGGAGTAGAAGATCTTGAGAGGCTTGCTATAAAACAATAAACCCTAACGAACACTTCTGCGGTAAATTGGAAAGCTGACTGCATCCCAGACCTTCTCACTACACCTACATGACTTTACTAAAGCCTTTGTAGCTGAATGAACCCAAATCTCCACAAGCACACTTCAAAATCTAGTGGAACATCTTCCCAAAAGAGGTGAAGGAAATGCAGAATGGGGTGTTCAAAAAGTCTTATGGTCAGGTGTCCACAAACTTTCGGCCATATCATGTGCCTATACAGCAGAAGGAGTTGATTGGCTTTGAAAAACATTCATATGCTATTATTTCTATAGAAGCATCTCAATACATGGGAAGCACCACATAATTGAAGACAAACAATAAACAGATTTTAAAAAAAAACATTGATTATTCGTTATTAAAATGTTCTTATTTAACATTCGTGGCTGTGTCTGTGCTTTGTAACAATACGTTTTCTTCCACAGGGTCGTTTTTAATAATGGAGAGATTTCCACATTCCATTTTTTTGTCTTATTACGTTCACAAAAGATGAAACCTAGAGAAGGTGGTGATGGTGTGATGAGTGTGTTTATTTATAGCTGCTGAAATTTAAGGTCCACAACAATAAATTGTAAGTAGTTAGTCGTATGACATGACGTTGTTTCAGGTGTAATAGTAAACTGAAAAACACCTTAGCATGGCACCTTGATACTAATTATTTTGGTATAAAAGTTTTTTTCTTCTCTTAACACTGGTTTTTGTGGGGTATTACGGTTTCAAGGAAACAGGACCAACCATTTTGATGAAGGATTTGTATTTGTGCCAGTTTGAACAACTGCGAAGTCTCTTTCCCCAAAACAATTTGGACATATTTGGCCTGACATCAGTGTGTGTATGTGTGTAGGACGATTTCCTGACTGTTGTATTAACGCAAAGAGCATTCAAATGTGAGCCAAATCAAGACATAAACCAGTTGCCATGCTGAATGTTACCGGTATGGCACTTCTACACTGGAGGACTGTAAGAAAAGAAGGGTGTGTGTTTGCTCAGAATTGGCATGCCACATTTCCCCTAGGCCCGAGCTCTGTCTGTAGATCTGTATGTTCGTGTTCTGGTCCTGGATGCAACGTCTGACCTGCAGAGAGTGGAATGAGATCATTTCAGCCGTCCCGAATTAGGACGTGACAAATGACACGCATATCGAGACCGAATTGGTCATAGTGTTACGTTGGAACAGCGATACGTACCACGCTTCCTTTTTTTCGTCCTGGTTCTGTCTGCATGGCCCCCAGGCCTGCCATGTCGTGCCCTACCCTCTCTCTGTGTCTCTTTTTGTCTCTCTCTGTCTCAGTCGGTCTCAGGTGCTGAAACCAGACAAGTATTACGATGCATGTTAGACATGCTGAGACACAAAATGGCTGAGAATACAAGTCTCAATACATGCACTAGTGCAATACATGACCTAACAAACACAGAAAAAGGACACACTGATCTAAAGAGTGGGACAATTTGCATTGCATACAAAGTAAGCCTTTTGTCAGATATGAATAAGTCAATCAAACCTGCAAATACAAAGTGTCCTGCAAATCCGTGCAGTCTTTGTGGCATAAAAAGAGACAACTAGGTCTTAAACTGCCCTGGACTATGTTTTAGGGCAACACACCCCCTCAGTGAGCCTCTGATACACCAGGCTGGGGAGAAGATCTGATCAGACCCTGGATCAGACCCTGGATCTGACTCTGGATCAGACTGAGCACTGACACCTTCACCTGTATTCAAGCTCGATTATTATTATTATCTCGTCCAGCTGAATGTAAATCATATCTATTCTCTTCGGACGGACAGTCACGTGGTCGTGTCCAGAGCGCACGGTGCCGACTCCGAGCTCCGACTCCGCGGATCCGCCCCGCCGCACTTTCACACGAACCGGAGTCGCGGACCCGTAAACAACCCGCCCACTGTGGGCGTGTTCAACACGCTGATTGGCCGAGCTGCCAATCCCCGCTTCTCCTACCCCTCCTCACGCGTACATGTCCCAACGTGTACAGACACGAGTTACAGCATGGACTGGGTTCAGTGTGCACACACACACACACACACACACCAAGGAAAGTGTGTGAGTGATATGACAATTATTGACCGCAATAATACTGAACACATCCAAACTCTAAAGAACAGATACGGCATTATTTGATAAAAGCCAAAAAGTTATAAACAACCCAAAATATTTTCGATAACAGCTTGGAAAAATCATGGTGTTCGCATCAGATTCATGAGGAAGTCACCAGGAATGGTTTTCAGTTCACAACTGCCTTGTCAATTCTTAATTTCTTGCTTTCTTTACGTGCTTTAGACCAGTGGCCTCCAACCCCCGGGCCGCGGACCCGCACCGGTCCGTGGGTCAAGTGGTACCGGGCCGCACAGAAAGAATATGTAACTTACATTATTTCCGTTTTTTATATGCTGAGGATAATTTGAATGTTGGAGTAGAATGATCAGACTCAGAACCTGCAGATTTAAGGTGCAGACATTTCAACATCCTGTTCTGTTGAAAGGAGACTGTGTGAGTCAGGCCTCCATGGTTGAACTGCAGTAAAGAAACATTCATTTAGAAGAACAACAAGTGTAGTAAGACTTGGGACAAGAAACACAAGAAATTGACATGACCCCAAAGCTCTTGTTTATGTAAAAGCTATTTGTCCAAGAAGGAGCATGAATAAGTGCTGCATCAGATGACCTGGCCTCCACAATCACCCTTCCACAATCAAGCTTTATACACCATATTATTTTCTCCTTGTCATGCTACCTACACAGGTTTTTTATGTCTATTAGTGTGTTTGTTTTACTTCTTGTGCAAAGGGCAAAGTAAAGTCAAGGAGCTCAGTCAGTTTGTTTCGGTTGAAGTTCACTGCATGTCTTTTCTGCAGTTCTTCAAAAGCAGATACGTTTGTCATTTGTGTTCATTATAACACATTAATAACCACTGATATAGAAACATATGTGATCAACTACACTCGTATATATTTGCACATAGTTTTAAAATGTAGTTATCTGGTATCTTACATTTGAAATCTAGCAAACCAGTGTTGATTTATTCCATAGAGGCGTCTGCTAAATGCCGCAAACGTAAATGTAGATAGGATTTATTACATGGTGGCCTAGATGAGATTACTATAAATAGGGTTGGGTTAAAAAATGCAAAAAAAACACAAAGGGGTGGAGAAACAGTCCAATGTCCATATCGAAAAAGTACAACTACACGAAGAAAAGGGCAAAAACACACACAGGTCAAGTCGAGTCAAGAAGCCTTTATTGTTATTCCAACAGTATACAGGTGATTTAGTACACAGTGAAATGACACAAAGGTTTTTCCCAAACCCCGGTGCTACAGCACACAACATCGCTACATAACAGAACACAGAGCTAAGTACTAAATAAAGTGTCCTCTCCACATAAACTGCATTGTGTGCAATCGAGTGCAAGACTAAAGACTCTGCAAACACACAATACAGTGCATGACAGATACACAAAAACACAAAGTAGCACTGACCAGTAAACCTAGTGTATATGTTATACAGTTCAATCTGCAAAAAATAGAGCTATAAATGAGAGTGTAGTTGTAAACATAAACACAAAATGTTGTGCAAAACAGCAACACTAGCATATAAAAAGTTATAATACAATTATAATATAAAATCAAGGGTGCTGAAGACATAGCATATGTGTATGAATTGAAATGAGTATTGAGTGTGTGTTTGAGTTCAGGTTTGTATCACACAGTTGAGTGAGTGTGTGTGAGTTTGGTGCAATTCGATTCTGTGTTGTATTGAGGAGCCTTATGGCTTAAAGTGAAGAAACTGTTACACAGTCTGGATGTGAGGCCCGAATGCTTCAGTACCTCTTTCCTGAAGGTAGGACAGTAAAGAGTGTGTGTGAGGGGTGTGTGGAGTCGTCCACAATGCTGTTGGCTTTGCGGATGCAGCGTGTGGTATTAATGTGCGTGATGAAGGGGGATAGAGACTGTAATGGTCTTCTCAGGTGTACCTTGAGTCAAAGCTAGAGGCAAATGAACACTGACAATAGGACACAGGTGGCTTCAGTTAACCTATTAAACAGGGGTGAACAACATGAAGGAACAATGGGGACATCTCGTGGACGACGGAAGTAAAGCATCCTGACAGCCTCAAATCCTGACACATAAAATATACAAAAAACTAAATTATTTAGGTTTATGTTAGGTTTAAACATAAATTAACAATAACTAAATTGAATAAAATCCAGAAAACTGTATTGAATCTTTGACCTTGGGAAAAATTACTGATTGAAATATAATGAACATTGTTGCAGCATTTAATGACAAACGAGAGCTCCAAAGTCAGCTAAAATGTCCAAATTCTGTGACCTGTCGGAGAGTCATGAATTATAATTACTTTGTTACTGTACATAACTACAGTACAATTTCTATACAACAAAGTAGGTAATTTAACGGTAAGAAGATTTACTTTGACCAAACAAACATATAAATATGCAGATGTTACACTATGAATAATTTCATTCTTCATAAAATCCTTCCTTAGCATGAATAACTTGGCAGGTTGTTTCTCCAAACGCGGCTAAAACTTTCAGCTAAAGTACTTGTCAAAGGTAAGGTAGACCTTGTGATCCAGGTCATCCCAGAACAGTTCAATAGGATTTAGGTGCTGTGACTGGCAGGTCAATCAATAATAAAAAACACTCCAGATGACCCTTTTTTCTATCTAAACAACGCTTACAAAGCTGCCTCTAAGTAGAGACCTGCAAAAGCTTGGTACAAAAAAAATTTACAAGTAGTTTTATTTTCAACTGCTTCTTCCTTCTACTCTGCTTTTTCAGTTTCACTCGCCTTCCCTTTTGAATATGAAAGATTTTTCAGAAAATTAACAAACGTTTCATTTTATTTTACTTTTTGCATAAATGATGAACATGGACATGAACAAGGAACTTTTCAGAACCTGAAACGATATAAAAATGTATATATACAAATAAAATAGAATTAATCAAATTCATGCGATGCACTTGTTTTATTATACTGATTAAAGTGAGTATTATTATACTGATTAAAGTGAGTATTATTATACTGATTAAAGTGAGTATTATTATACTGATTAAATAGGCACAAAATAAATTGACCAAATAAAATGAAACAAATGGAAAAATCTTAAATAAATGTACATTTGTTGGATGTAATACAGACGTGTATATAAGTGTGTGCTTTTACATTTTCATTTACATAAGTTTACATTTAATATAAAATTTTCTAACGATATTTTCGACTTACCTATACTTTTTTCAGCATTTAACAAATGACTTTAAGAAACACAAGATATTTATTTAATTTATTCACTAATAAATAAATTCATTTTATCTATCCTTCATTCATTCATTCTCTCAATATGTGGAATTGTTGGGAATTTCTCCTTTTAAAAGAAATTGTCCTTTGTACATGTACATCATGTTTCTAGTACAGATCGAGTAGTGATACTGTGCTTAAAGTGCAAAGTTCCGCACGTAAAACAAGGATAGCATTTAGTACACCCGTGCACCGAACCAAAAATCCTGTACCGAAATGGTTTGAATGTGTACTGTTACATTTTAAATAATATTATATATTATCTGATATATATACAGTCAACCACTGTTCATTTGTGGTTTGAAAAATTAGCGGGTTCTCATTTCGAACCTAACTAACAGCAATTTGCAGAATATCTTAAAATTGGCGGGAATTCACAGAGGGACCGAATGTTCAGGAACGTTAGGAATAACATTTTAAACTGTTTTCACAAACAAATTTCATTTAAATTTTGAAACATTACTGTATTATTCATTTTAAGTGATAAATAAAGCATTTATGTCTATTACGTCATATTTTCTGTTGAGTATGCATCAAAAAGGAACCAACTTACTGGTGTAACGTCTAGATGAATTCACTAAAGTACCATAGGGGCTTCAGGGGTGCGTCCAAAATTGGGTATTTTTGGAACTTGTGGGGGGGTCTTAAAACGTAACCCCCGTGAGTTCCAGGGGACCACTGTATAAATCTGTATTGTGTGTATTTAATGTTGACTTTTTGTGTTATATGTGTAGACCTTCTATTCTTTAGTCAAATATCTTTTCTGGAACAGGTGGTGCCTCGTCTTCATCCAACACTGTTGAGTTTTGTACAATAGGAGCTTCTTGCAGGAGCTTTGGACTTTTGATTTTCCTGTTCACCACAGCATAGATGGGAGACGTGTCCGGGTTAACTGACGGCAGGTCATCATGAACTGCCGGAAGAGGAAAAATAAATTTCAACTCCTCCTCCTTTTCACTGTCTGTCCCAAGCATGGTTAAGCCACAAGCAGTAGAATCTGTCCATTCATCATACGTCACTGTGAGGTAGGGACTCTCGACCTCACACTGATCCTCATTGGCTCCATCACAGGGGGCGGGTGATGAAGGTTCACTCTCTCTCAGATTGTATATACAGGCATAGAGATGTTCCTCACCGACTGTCTCAGTAAATCCACTGGTCATATGTGGAGGAGCTTCTGGTGAAGGTTTGACACACTCCAGTGAAGTTTTCACCTCTTCATCTTGCTGTTCTGAAGACGACTCTACTGGCATTTGTGCCTGGACTGTGGTCAAATAGAAAGATGGTGGAACTGGTGGAAGAGCAGGAAGCTGTGGAGAAGCTGAACCTGTTGATCTGACAGAGAATGGAGGGGTGTCCAGAATTCTGGGACTCATTTGCAGGCTAAAATAACTGTCCGATTTAGCTGTATAGAAAGGAAGGAAGAAAGGAAAGAAATTTTGTTATTAACGTTGACCAATTTGCTTCTAATAAACTGTTACAAATACAACATACTGTAAATATGAAGTGTTTCGTCTTTACAGCATTAAGTACGCAGTGGACAATGGTAGATTAACTAACCCTGTGCTCTGCACCTGAACTCCAAACAAACTGGTACATTTGATAAATATGTGAAAATTCCCACTGTCCCGCTGTGCCTTAATGAAATGTACGTATCACAATGACTTCTTATGCAATTTAATGGCTATATCACAAGGAATAAACTTCACTCGAAACTTCATAGTTTTATAAAATATTCTAATCAACATAATGTGTCAATATTTTTTAAACAGTTGCACCAGCTTCTGAAAGCTAGTATTAAGAACAAGAAATGCTCTGCTTACCTCTGATATGTGAATAAATATTGGTTTGTTGGCAGTTCACAATGCTGTGGTTCTCATGCGGAGGCCCAGCGGGAACCTGCAGCATATTGCTGTGTACCATAGAGCTTAAAACTACAACACAAGAAAAACCACATTGGTAAGAACATTTCACAATATCCTCTAATTAATCATTAGGGGATTTATTCAGTTTGATAATTTTTTTTTGTAGAGCACTTTTTACAATAGACATTGTCCCAAAGCAGCTTTACAGGGGTTATAAAGTTGTATAAAAGATTGTAAAATTTTAGTGTCTAAAAGTTTGTTTCCTATAAGTTTATCACTAATAAGCAAGCCAGTGGTGACTGTGGCAAGGACAAACTTCCTGAGATGGAACAAAAAGAAACCTTGAGAGGATCCAAACTCAAACAGAAACCCATCCTCACCTGGGTGACACCGAATATTCATTTATTATAGTTCCAGGGTGTAACATGGGTCATGTATCCATGGGTGTGACAGTCATGTATTATTTGTTAACATTGTTTTGTATGTAATTTTCTAGGAAACTTGACACTCCAATCACATGACCCCACTGCTGTTTCAATTCATAAATCCTTCCTATTAAATTAGGTTGGGTATCTGATTGCTTTACGAATTTGACTTATGGACAGACTGATCTCAGAATCTGACGGAATCAGTTTATTGAGCAGAATTTTGAGGTGTAATAATTGATTTCCTTGTCCTGAAGATGAGTGAACGAGTACATTATACATCATTAGACATTATACATCTCCCAGAAGTGGATTGCATTTGCGAGAATAATAGAGAGCAGCATGTCAACCAAACTGGATACTGATACTGAGGCAAAGTGGAATGCATGAAAAAGTGAATGGTGGCGTTTCTGGATCATGTTCATCCATGTAGTGATTTCCATTACAGAATCATGACTGTTTTAAATGCAGTGCCTTTTAAGGGCTTGAAGATCACGGGCATCCAATATTGATTTTTACAATTGTCCCTTTTGCACAGTAAATTTCTCCAGATTCTTTAAAAATGATGATGATATTATGTACTGTCAATTATGAGATATTCAACTGTTTTGTAAATGAAATATTAAGGAACATTATTTGGAAATTGTACCACAATTTGTAGACAGTCTTTCACAGATTGGTGAAGCTCTGCCCACCTTTACTTCTGAGAGACTTTGGCTCTCTAAGATACACTATTTATACACGAACATCATACTGATCTGCTATCAATTAACTTTATTATGAACTTCATTACGCAAAATGTTTCTCCAACTGTTTTTTAACAATTTTAATTGGTTACTTTTTCAATAATTTTATTGCCTCATCCTAACTTTTTTGCGACAATTAAAAATTTCCTTATTTATTCCTTAAAATTGGATGTGTTTAAACATTTTATATGCTTTTTTGCTCTATTATGAATACAATATGGATTCCTGAGATTTGCATTCTGTTTTTATTAACATTTTACACATTGTGTCCCAACCTTTTTGGAATTAGGGTTGTATATATATATATATATATATATATATATATATATATATATATATATACACAATAAAAAAATAAAAAAGCAGAAAAACAAACCATCATCATTGTTCATTGTTCTATGTGCGTTTGAGGGATCTTCTGTATTCACCTGTAAAAAAAAAAAAAAAAAAGATATATTTATGACTTTGACCTTATATAGCCTTATTTCGAAAGCAGTTGAGTACATGTCGGACTTGTTCTAATGAATTTTGCAATATGCCTCGATTTGCTTAAGTCAAAATTAATGAAGCTGTGGAGAATAAAGCTAATCATTTTTCATTGTTTTTTTGTTGTATTTCATAAAAGTCCCCTATATAGGCACCTATATGTGCTTATTTTACATCCCATTCCAGTTTAATTTTGGAATCTATGCTATTATAAGATAAGATAAAATAAGACGAGATATGATAAACCTTTACTCGTCCCAAAGTGGAAAGATTTCCAATAATTATAATAAGCTCCACTCTCCTGGGAAGGATTTCCACCAGATGTTAAAGTGTGGTTTTGGGATTTGTGATCGTTTAGCAACACAAGCTTTAGTGGGATCAGGTACTTGATGTAGGTGAGGAGGTCTAGAGTTCAGTCAGTGTTCATTTGGGTTGAGATCAGGGCTCTGTCAGGGACACTAAAGTTCTTTCACTTCAAATTTACCACACCATACATTCATAGAGCTCATGTTGTGTACAGCAGCATTGCCATGCAGGAACAGGTTAGGGTTTCTTAGTTTAAATGAAGGGAGATTGTAATGCTACAGCATACATAGACACTCTATAGAACTGTCTGCTTTCAACTTTGTACAATTCAATTTAGTTTTATTTAAAGAGCGCTTTTAACAATGGAGATTGTCTCAAAGCAGCTTTACAGTGATACAGAGGTTATGATGTTAAATGTATATGTTTAAATCTCTAATGAGCCTGTGGCGATTGTCGCAAGAAAACCCCCTGAGATGGTATGAGGAAGAAACCTTATGAGGAACCAGACTCAAAAGGGAACCTTATCCTCATCTGGGTGGCACTGAATATCTATTCGTTATTGTTCCAAATGTTAATGACAACAGTTTGTGATTAGCAGTTTAATATAAATATTATTATATTTATCAGAAAATATGTTTAATATTAATTAAATAAGCACGTGGGTCACAGTATTTCACTTACACTCAGTGTGAGAGATGAGGGTCTTTCTTTCTCCTCTGGACATTCTGGAGTCTCACTAGAGATGATGTATAATACAGACAGCATCAGTTTAAGTTTTTATTATGAACTTCAATGCCATATTACAAGCATGTTTTGTGACCTGAACCTGAACCATGAACTGAGTTATACACATACACATATACAAGGTGGTATAAAGAAGTCTCGAGACTACTGGTGTAACTGGTGCTATTCTCACCTCGTTCATTACCACGTATGCGATTTCATCACGGACAGCAAGTAAGAACAAAGAGCAAACGTGAAATGCTGGTTGAAACTGGGTAAATCTGTCACAAAGACGTTTGATATGATGTACATTTGAAATACGGTGACGCTGCAGTCTGACATTCAAGGTGTTTTGAGTGGCACGTGCACTTTTAGAGCAGAAGAACATCACCGGAGGATGACAAAAGATCAGAAAGACTTTCAATGAGCTCAACACCCAAAAAAGTCTAAACCATTTGGCAACTTGTGCATGAAGATCATCAGAAAACAATCTAATTTCTGCACCCACCCTACTTGCCAGATGTGGCCCCTGCGGACTTCGCATGCTTGATGAAGAGCCGGCTCAAGGGTCGCTGTTTTGACACCGTTGCGAATCGCAGAAGGTGCTTGACACAATTCCTGAAGAGGCAGGAACACTGGGAGAACTGTATTACTGTGCAAGGGGACTATTTTAAAGGTGATAGTGTGCACACGTAGCTAAATAAAGTACTTTTTGTAAACAGAGCGAGTCTCGAAACTTTTTGATACCACCTCATAGATTCTATTTCAAAGAAATAATGTAAGCAGAGCATTTTTATATTGCGAGTTATTACCCTTATTACTCTTTTTAGTATTATGCAGAGGGAAGAGTAATCAAACATTTTACTCAAGTAAAAGTACTGTTACTTTAATGAAATTTTACTTAAGTACAAGTAAAGTAAAGATCATCTCAAGTGAAAGCAAAAAGGAGCTCATTTAATATTTATTTATTTATAATAGTTATTTTTTTAACAGCGGGGTGGGGTGGGGTGGGGTGGGGGATTCTAGTGTAGTTCAAAAAGGGCAAGAGGATGTACATAAAGGAACACCTTTACAAATTAGCAGAAGTTATAAACATATCTCCTGTTATAATGTTATTTATGTAATGAGAGAAATCACAAATGCAGACAGTGACAGTGAGCACACGCATCGAACTACTCAAAATGCTTTGATTCTCAGCAAAAGTGTATAATTGTTTACAATGAGTGCAGTAGTTTCCAGGGCGCAATTTTTTTCCCCCTTGCATTATTTATGTTATTATGTTATCTTCAAATGTAGTTTAGTATAATACTTAAAAAAAAAAGTCATAAAAGTACAATTTTAAGAACCACTTTGAAATGTAGAAGTACACAAAACAATAATGCTCAATTACAGTAGCGTGTGTAAATGTAATTTGTTACTTTCCACCAAAGTAACAGTTACTGGGCAAATGTTTTCAATCTGTGAAAGTTTTGGACAGCAGACAGGCCAGTTCAACATCTGGACTTTTCATGCTGTTGTAATCGATGCAGTATGATGTTCCTCTAAAACCTGTATATTTCTTTCAGCAATCATGATGCCTTTCCAGATATGAAAGCTGCCCATTCTATAGACACTCATACACCTCCATACCATCAGAGATACAGGATTTTGATTTGATCTCCTATTACGTCCAGAGGATATGGTATCTATGGTTTCCCACATTTTTTTATTTATTTAAATTAATTAATTTGTATTAAAATTTTTATTTGTCTGACCACAGAACAGTTTCCTATGTTGCCTTAGTCTATTTTAAATGATCATTGGCCCAGAGAAGAGTTTCTGGATCATGCTCACATATGGCTTCTTCCATATGAATAATGCATTCAGTTTTTATCATAAACATTTTTTTCGGCTTCTCCCATTAGGGGTCGCCACAGCAGATCATCCGTATTCATGATCCGCATGTTTGATTTGGCACATGTTTTTACGCTGGATGCCCTTCCTGACGCAAACCTCCCCATTTATCCGGGCTTGGGACCGCACTAAAGACTATTTTATAAAAAATCCCAACTCAATTTAGGTTGTACTATAAAAGGAAAACTGTATATTTTACAAAAAGATTTTTATACATAAAGATAATAGCTTTCTATCTAAGAAACACAATCAACATTATTAATAACAACAAAACCATTACAGGTATTATAGATGCCACAAGCATGAAAATCCGTCTAAAGCAAACATAGACACACTTACAGAAAGCACCATCTGAACGTCATACAGATATAATTATATACCACTGCCAGAACATCTATTTTGCGCCTTCATCTGAAACCAAACAAACAGCATTCCACTAACAACAACAATGCTTAAAAATAAAGCAAGAGTCTTTTCATCTAAACACAAGAATTACCACTTCACTTAGAGTTCCAAATACACACTCAGTGGTGTCCAATGTCTGACCCCAGGGCCAAGCATGACTCATGGACAGAGATTAACTGGCCTACGGCTTCTTGCTTAGAATTAATCATATGTGGCCCACTGGCAAACATGTCACACAACATACAGTGTTAAAAGAGTTAAGATGCAAGAGCTATATATGCAAGTGTGACACCACGAGTCTCCAACATTGAACTTTTTCACAATATTCTAATTTTTTGAGATACTGAATTTTGGGCTTTCATAAACTGTAAGACAAAATCATAAAAATTAAAAGAAATAAACACTTGAAATATGTGTGTAATGAATCTATATAATATACGAGTTTTACTTTTTGTATTGAATTAATAAAGTAAATCAGCTTTTTAATGATATTCAAATTTATTGAGGTGCACCTTTAAATAAATATAAATATAAATATATATATATATATATATATATATATATATATATATATATATATATATATATAAATAAATATAAATATAAATATAAATATATATATATATATATATATATATATTTTTTTTAATTATTATTATTATTATTATTATTATTATTATTTTCATTTATATATATAATTTTTTTTAATTTTAAGGTGTTTTGATTGGCACTTGGTGGAATCATCTCTTCACCAACATACAGTTCAGCATCAGTTCAACAGCGAACAGAATATTTTGAGAGGAATAAATGATGGAAGAAACTCCTGACTCGAACTCGCCACAACACGTATTTGCGTGATTTTTTTTAAGTAGTTCAAAAGAAGGTTTTGGGCTTATAATAATTTGAATAGATATTAATAAGTGTTTGACTCATTAATATCATTCTCTTAATAGATCCACTGCTCTCCCTCTCATTCACAAACATGTACTCTGTCTTACTCCTACTGACTTTCATTCCCCTTCTCTTCAGCGCGTACCTCCACCTCTCCAGGCTCTTCTCAACCTGCTTCCTACTCTCACCACAAATAACAATATCATCCGCAAACATCATAGTCCATGGAGACTCCTGTCTGACCTCATCTGTCAACCAGTCCATCACCACTGCTAACAGGAAAGGACTCAGAGCCGATCCTTGATGCAGTCCAACCTCCACCTTGAACCAGTCTGTCGTTTCCTACTGCACACTTCACTGCTGTCACACTGTCCTCATACATGTCGTGCACCACCCTCACATACTTCTCTGACACAACTGACTTCCTCATACAATACCGCAACTCCTCTCTCTGCACTCTGTCGTACGCTTTCTCTAAATCCACAAACACACAATGCAACTCCTTCTCTATGACCCTCTCTATGGATCAGACTAGCTTGTCCAACACATCCCACAGATACTGGGATTGAGATATGGGGAATTTGTAGGCCAAGACAACACCTCAAACTCTATATATATTATTACTACCCCATACTGATCAACATTCTTTAAGACTCCTGGGGAGGCTAGACCATGAAATTAAATTATGATGGGGGTCATCACAATGCATCTCTATCATACATCCGGGACAACCTGTATTTATATACAGTAGATATCTACAGAAGATATACAGTAGATACATGCATACATACATATATACATACATACATACATAGTACCAGTCAAAAATTTGGAAACACCTTCTCTTGCTGTGGTTTTTCTTTCCTGCCATAATGCACAGTGATAAAAAAACAAACACAGCATATTAGCACAAACACATCATACCAATTGTCAAGCATGGTGGTGGAGGGGTGATAATTGACAACTATAACTTGTTGCAAACATCTGAACTTTTCAGCTGTAATTGCTGCTTGAAACTTTGCAAACTCACCTCAAACCTTTCAATTGGTTTTGCTTTCAAATGCCATGCAAACATTTTGCACACATGGAAATGGCTTTGCTTTGAATCCTTGGAAGATCACCTGCTATATTGTTATAAAACTTACTGAATGTGAATGCTGATGAATGTGAATGCTAACTTTACCCCAGACCTCCTCACATCAATACCTGACTTGACTAACACCCTTGTACTTGAACGAGCACAAATCTCAACAAGCACACTCCTAAAGCTAGTGGAACATCTTCCCGGAAGAGTGGAGGTTTTTAGAACTGCAAATGGAGTCTAAATGTGGAATGGGATGCAGAATGCGTTTCATAAATGTTTGTCTGTACAGTGTATTTTTCTATTTTAAAATATCTACATCATTGTGGCTGTGAAAACATTTTAGCCACAAAGAATTTATTAGCAAAAACTTAAATTAACACTTTTATTGTAGTGCCTCGAACCGTAACACAAATTGTTTAGAAGGATAGTCTGCTAAATAAATAAGTGAGGAAGCATTACCGGAAGCAGGTGGTGCAGAGTGTGTAGAGTGTGATGTAGACAACGAGGAAGAGAACAGAGATAATGGTGATGTCTAAGGAGGACGTGTCGCCAGACATCCAACCCAAGTCTGCAGCCATAGCACTCCATACGGCCCCTCAAATGACTACAGATAAACAGAATTAATATTAGGGATATAACTGCACATGTTTATCATAACAAAAGTGTTATTTATGTCTGTACCTTGGAGAGTCACCAACAGCTGGAACCAAATTCCTTGTGTGTCAACACACTTGGCCAAATAAACCCGATTCTGATTCTGATTCTGATTCTGGGATTCCCAGAATTTTTTTTTCCATTAAGGAAAGCAAGGCATATGCAGATATATGACCTCAACTTGAGTAGGACGATCCAGTAAAAAAGTGTTATTATTAGGATACAGGAGGTTGTATGGGAAATTAAAATATATTCATACTTAAATTATAGCTCTATAGAAAAGAAGTTGCATCCATAACGTGTTTATATGAAAATGTGTTCTTGTATATATTTCACAAAACTGTTGTAACATATGGCTTACGACATGCAATTCAGTATTGCTAGTTCTGATGAAAAAGTGCCTTACTAATTAAATCCTGAATCAGGATATTCAGGTATGCATTGAAGAGTACATCAAACTTTTCACACTTAGGACATCTGAGGGACATTTAGAGGTGTTAGCTCAGTGATTAAGGCTCTGGGTTACAGACTGGAAGTTTGGGGGTTGAAGCTACAGGATCACCAAGCTGACACACTTGGGCCATTGAGCGCCCTCTGTGCTCCAGGGGCAGTGTATCATGGCTTACCCTACTTACCACACTTTCTGTGCCTTACCACACTTTAAAATCAGAGATCCAAAGATAGTGTCTTTGTCTTCATGGTTTGGATTTTGTCCAGTATAAAAGTGTGTATTGTAGGTCCCTATTAGGCCCCTATATTGCCATTCAACAATATGCAAACAATAAAGGGTTTTGAATACTTTCAGAATTCACTTTCAGCCAATAACAACATGGACCTAATTGTCATCTTGTCTCCAGGCATATTCAGCGTCAGTCCCTGTTCTAAATGTTAACATTTATTATTTGAAAATACTAAATACATACATACTGGTCATTATGGAGATAGAACTATTGAATGGTCCGATGTATTACTTTCTGTTGGGGTTAAAGCTCACTGTGTACTTTGTCTATTGTATAGTTTCATAGATTTTTGCTATTTATTGTTAAAGAATTTATATTTACATTTACACCATTTGAAAAACCTTATCCAGAGTGACTTAAAACTGAGCACGTAAGGGTCCAGGGCCTTTCTCAAGGGCCCAGCAGTGGCAAATTGGTTGTGCTGGGATTTTAACTTGTGACCTTCCAATCAAAAATCCAATATATTTTTATAAATATTTTTGCATCTGTATGTAATGTAAGGAATGATCAAAAGGAATGTGTTTATCTTCACATTTGCACCTTATACAGTATTATTTGTAATATACACTGATTAGGCATACCATTATCACCAAGTGCCTAATATTGTGTTGTTCCCCCTTTTGCTGCTAAAACAGTCGGGACTCATCGAGCATTAACATCATGAACTTCTTCAGCAGTTTGAGCTACAGGAGCTCGGCTGTTGGATCGGACCACACAGTCCAGTCTTCGCTCCCTATGTGCATCAATGAGCATTGGTCGCCCACAACCCTGTCGCTGGTTCACCACTGTTCCTTCCTTGGACCACTTTTGATAGATACTGACCATTGCAGACCGGGAACATCCCACAAGAGCTGCAATTTTGGAGATCATTGGTCCAGTACTTGTACTCTGCACACTGACAAAGATGAATGTAATCCAATCTAACTGTATACAAGGTTTAGTTAGTGTATTCCTGTTTAATGCTGAAGTACAGGTTTGTTTATAGTAATGAATAAACATTTTTTTTTATAGAAGAGAACATTTATTTTAAGTGATTATTTATTCATTTATCATTTTTACATACATTTTATTTTGTATTATACATACTTATGTGGAACCTAAAATGTACCTGTTTTAATGGAAAACAAATAGTGTTTGGGTGTTGCCTGAGCCCAATTGAACATATGCAGTAAATAAATACTGTAGTTGGTAATTCAACAAAAGGGATTTTGCTATATTTATTGCAGCAGGAAATCGGCCTGCTCACATTCCAAGTCACACCTCTGATTTATGTGAACACAAAGAGAAAGACGCACGCCAGGTGTGTTCATAGAAACCGTCAGTGCATGAGAAAAGAAATAAAAAACAAATGCAATAAGAAAGAAAATAACAAAAACAATTCAATGTGAAACTGTTGCGGTTTGTCAAGCCACAGTGATGGTTGTGTATTTGGATGTGTTAGCTAAAAATGCCATTTATCTTAATTTAGATTAAGCTAATCGATTTCAATATATCGAAAGACACCTCCCAGAGCATATTTTACACATATATTCTGTCCAGTTTGGTGTACATACTACTTACGTACAGAACAACATACAGAACTGAACATGATATACAATTTTGCCATTTTTAATAATATAGGAGAATTTCAGTTAGAAAATTATCTTACCAGTAGCCATTAAGGATTAGCTTTGCCTGTCACTTCCACCACCTTGTGTGACTTGTCTGTCAGTGTTTTGGCTGCATTCTCACTCTTACCAGACTGTCAGTCATACCTTGCCACTCCTACCTGTTTGTTGTGTAATGGTTCAGATTCACTATCACTGCATTCAATGATCATGATAATTGTTTCAAAACTTCTTGGAGCTTCCTTTTCTTCAGACAGTGTTTCACAATTATTCAAGTGTTATTCATGAGAAACGCATCATAGCATGTTTTTCCTGCTCCTGGCATACCTGCCTCAACTCATAAACTCGTCCTATTCATTTGTTTATAAGTTTAGATGTAAAAGTTACACAGCGGGGAATATTTCTACACCATGGCTGTTAATCATGGAAATCATTCATACAAAATAATCATTCATATTCAGTTTCTTCCTGGATATCATTACACCAGTTATCATGACATAATATTTGAAATGGACACCCTCTAGGATGTTATACAGGTATGCCATGTGGTTATACACCACCTTTTTATATATTTTTTAGCTTCAATATGGGGGGAAAAAACATAGATGACTTAATGTTCGTATTTTGTTAGTAACAACCGAGCAGCTTCCTGTGATGAGTGATCCTCAAAACAAGTGATTATGGCTGATTCACTTGCATTACAGTCATTCAAAAGAAAGAAGCGTTTCTTTGGTTACTGTAAATGTAGCGGGCTGTAATGTTGATCTGACATTTTATCAGAAATTAATTGCCAGTCGTAAAAACCTCAGGACAAACGAACACAAAATAATTTTTAACAAGAAATCTACATTCTGTATTTAAAATGAGTTATTAATAAGGTCTTTAGAGTTTTTTGTATTTGCGAGTGAAGACCCAAGAAGAGAAATGTATAATGCCTGCATCGTATCACTCTGTAAGCAATGATGACCGTACTGGTGGTGGAAGCTTAGTGGTTAAAACTCTGATCATAAGGTAACATCCCTTTCCAGATCGACTTCCGCTTTACTGTTATAGTAAGCTCCACTCTTTTCGAAATGCATTACACTAGATTCTTTGAGGTTTGAGTGTGGGGATTCAAGATTATTGGTGAGATCAGGTACTGATGTTGAGTGAGGAGATCTGAGGTTCAGTTAGTATTCCAGTTTGTTCCGAAAGTCTACATTGGAGTTAAGAAGGTCGGGGGTCTGTGCAGGACACTTGGTATCGTCCACTCACACATGCCACGCATGCCATGTCTTCATGGCAACAGTTTAAGGAAGAACCACATATAAGTCTGACGGTCAGATGTCCACATACTTTTGGCCACAGTGTGTATGTATAACTGCATCAATAATGTGCAGTAAAATAATACAAGCTTTTCATACTGCTGCATCTACAAGAAACCAGGACAACACACTATTTAAAATCATAAAATGGTCTACTTTATTTAATTTATGTGCTGTTTTCAGCAATGTGACAAGTGTTGCATCATCTTAGATTCAAAGTGGAGATGGGCAATACTATATATTGTGGAAAAAAAACACGGTGCATATGTTCAGTCTGACATTCAGTAAAAAAACCAAAATCCATAGCACATCTTTCTCCCTCTTTTAGAGAGCTTTCTGAGGTAATGACAATCCTATAAACTCACTACAGTACATTTTAACTTAAATAGCTTTCCTTCTTTACCAACTGGTTGAGGTAATAATAATAATAATCCCCATCCTTAAAAACAGTACATTATAAATAAAAATCCACATCCAACCACTGAGAGTAGGGGAACATTCATGAGGTTTTAAGTTAAATCTGACTTGAGAATTAAAAACCGATCACACAAAATACAACTTTGACTCCCTTGTTCCTTTGTACTTTTTAAGTGATCAATTAGGCCCAGGCTGAATGGATTAGTATAAAATAGGGCACACAGAGTCATAAATGCAGAATGCAAGGTACTTTGACTAAGCAACAGATTATACAGCCTGGTCCATATATGAGACAACTACATTAAATCATGTAAACCGAACAAATGTAACAGAAACCGTTCACGGTGGTCGTTGGTATCGCTCATGTGTATCACGGTACGTGCCTTCCCACCGGCACTCTCTCAACGGCTGCTCTTTTCTTCCCAAAGCGCATCACGGATTCCCCCCGATCCTGCCGGTGTTCATGATTTTAACAACGACCACCGTGAACCAACATATACCAACAATAACGGACAGTGAGAGTGTGGAAGTTTAAATAGGAGCTGGTGATGATGCTAAACGAGCACCATATGTGCGATTGAAGCCGGAGCTTCAGAGAAAGCGGCGAAAACACCTGACACGCTGAAGGGGGCCGAAGGGGGCGTGGCAGGTGGATTCCTGACAGATAAACATGTACTGTATGTATTTTTATAGCATGCCTTCATCAAACAAATCACGGCAACGCTGTTGTGTAAAAAACCCTCCAGGAACACGTGCATGCACATTCTCATTTATTAACGCACATCATGTACATAAAGAAATTTCAAGCACGTTAATATACTGCCGCCATTTTGATTTTCATTTATCTCGATCATCGGTTACCTCGATGCTTTTTGGCGACCCCCTAGGACATCGACATAACTGGGTTCCACTGTGTATATATATATTTCTACGATATTTAGATCTTATGATAACGATAGCGATATAACAAAATTTTACAAATATTATGCGTTTCACACAACAGGCAGCAGCGTACGAAGTACAATACCTTGTACGTGCAGCTGGGATAAGCAAATCTCTCGCCCTGTGAGATTCCCCACTAGTGCTAGCGGCCAACAGAGTTTCAGTGTGTATTTATTTTTTGTTTCAAACGGTTTCAAACAACAATTTTAAGGATAAAAGCAGGTCTTCCAAGAGCCCAAGTATTTCTCCTGCTTGTAGTGAAAAAAGTCAAAAATAACTCAAAAATATCATAAGTGGAAGATGTCCATCTGTCTATATTTATATATAGACTTACGAAGGGGGCTTCTTAACATATCTCTATCGTAAGTATATATACACATATATACAGGTAGTCCTCTACTTACGATATTTATATATATATATATATATATATATATATATATATATATATATATATATATATATATATATATATATATATATATAAGCGTATGCGAACATGTCATGGTTCTAAGTCACTCTCAACCAAATAGCACCTTCTAATACTAAGGTCATAAATAAAACGGACATCACAATTGATAGATTATCACAAAGCACGGTTGTCCTATTGTGCATAACCTTCACACTATCACAAAAAAATCAAAAACCCTTAAAAGGGACGTTCACTGCTTTCTGCAGACCTCCAGAACTGTAAGTAACAGCCTGTATGTAAATTTTACTCTCATTCGCTCTTAATCCTTTCTTTTTGTAGCTGCCTTTTGATTCTCTGCCTCATTAGAGTGGCTGTCAACAAACTTCCCAGCACCAGGAGGAGAAAAAACCTTGTGGCCAGCCAGATGCTCCACTCTCCTTGCATCTCCACTACCAAACTTCTCTGTAGCAAAAAGTCCTTTAAAACAGCTTCCATCTGGCACATTGTGCACATAACCAGGAAGATGTGAAAGATCTGGTGAGCATGACCTACAATATCACATTTTCCCGGAAAAAAACGCTCAGGCACCGGGCACGAGAAGAAGAAGGCAGCTATCAGCAAAAAGATCACTTGCAGGGCATGCAGCACCAGCACAGGCTCGTTCCAGGGTCTTGTGGCTAGCCGGAGTGCCACAGGGCTGATATACAACATGTACCCCAGACTGATGGGCACAACTTGGAAGAGATTCCTGCTCACTGGGTAGGGACGGCGATAGTGCAATTTGGCAAAGCAGCAGCTGGCACACGACAACCAACCCAGTAGAGCTGCACCAGGAAGGTACAGTGCCCTCACCGAGCTCTGCCTCCATTTCTCCTCAGTGCAGTAGAAATAATGAGCCAATGCCGAGCCATACTGATACACAGCCACGCCAACATAATCCAGGAAAAACAGGGAGTAGTGCAAGAGCTCTGAGTGAGACTGAAGCAAGTGGGCTACCATGCTACAAGCAAGATAGGTCAGACACGAAAGGGCATAGATGTAAAGGGGCAGTGATGAGGCGTCCAGAGTCAAGCTTTCTGTGGCGGCAAAGAACCAGAAACGTAAAAGCACGGCAGGTACAGCAAGAAGGTGTGACCAGATGTTCATCAACTCATTGTGGCTTTGAAAAAGGCTAAGAGCATAGCATTGCCATGGCTGGCCTACGGGACGATAGCCCGAATGAATGTAGGGTTCACGAAACAGGCTCGGCACGTTTGAGTCTTCCACGGTGGCCTGAGGGGACGGCAAGGAATGAAGGGAGGGGGAAAGACGCAGCAGGCCCACTAGCTGCTTAATGTTGACAGTCAGGGTACTCAGGCAGCCTAAAACTCCACCTGGCATAATGATAAGCTAGAAAGAGAAAAAGAAAATACAAGAAAGGTCAATTGTCTTGTCCTGAAGAGAGGCAATGCTAAGAAAAAGAAAGTATGAGGGTTGGTAATATTTAGAGCCAAAGCAAAATAACCTGCAGCTTGTGTTTACATCAAACATTAACTTCAAGTACACATTTAATCATTTGATTGTAGTTTGGCTTTGTGTTTTTGTTTTTATTTACATTTTTATTATCTACTCTTTGCTTTATTTAAATTTAGATTTAGATTTACTAAAAAAAAGCCTAATGCTTTAAACATATGGCTTCTCAAATGACTCAGTTGTGAGGAAAACAAGACACGACTGAAAGGTGCGTACACACTCCCTTTGTCTTATCCATCATCCAGAATAAACACACAAAACCTCTCCATGCTTATGTTAGTAATTGGCATTACCAGGCTGCCCCACCTAACTTGCACAATGGAACTGTCTTTGCATGATAAGAAAGATCTAGCCTTAAGTGCTAATTATACTGTTTCACCAAGTGACTACCTCTTATTAAATTACACTATATAAATATATTACATATACATGCACATATCTTACAACCAACGTTCTTATTAAATAAAAAAGTTAAATATATATAAAGTATAAATAAATAATGAAATGTTGCAAATGTGTTTTAAACTAACACTTTACCTTCTAAGTATGAACCTTACCTGTGTTTGCTGATGCTGCAGGAGAATCACTGTTGCTCACTCTACATTTTTAAAAACCAACAAAGTGACCTCCTTTCCAGGTTAGGTAGAGTAAGAATACATGCATTATACACAGGGATAGATGAACTCAAACTCAGACCAGTTCACAGCTAAACTGGTGAGGTGAGCTGCAAGCCGAGTAGTTTCGAGAGTGGGGAGGAGTAACAAGTCTCACCACCCATACAGTATGTAGCAGCAAGTCTACATTAAAGCACAAAGCTGCACAAATGAAGGATCTCTAAATCATATCTTATGAAACTATTTGGATTGATATAATCAAGGAATTTAATCAAGAAGGGCTTGGAGTTTTTTAAGCTGACACAAAACAAAACCGAAAAAAAAAAAAAATTCTAGATACTAGAAATAAAGTGAGAGAATCTGAAAGTGTTTATATAGCAGATATAGCAATTCCTTCAACAATTGAATAAAATTGCCTTTTGAAAGCATTCAAGCAACAACAGACAGATTAATGTGGATGTGCTCTATTTTATTCTCTTTTTACATTTATTTTCCAGAACAATTCTCATACTACGATTTTCTTAAACAAATGTATTCCAAACGAATGTCCTGCTTCTCAGACTGCAAGTGTGTTATTTTATAGTATTTAACTTTAAAATATCTGCATATCCACAGGTATTGGACACACACTTAACTCTTCATGACTCTCTGCTCTCCCCTTCAGCCACTGTTCGCAACCTTGGGGTAACTATGGACAATCAACTGTCCTCTTCACATGTTGCTAATGTGGTTTGTTCTTGTCGATTTTTTCTCTACAACATCCGAAGGATTCGACTATTTCTGTCCACACAGGCTGCCCAGGAGCTTGTTCAGTCTTTTGTCATTTAGAGACTGGACCACTGCAACTTGCTTCTCAGATGTCTACCTCTCAAAGCTATTTGTCCACTGCAAATGATCCAAAATGCAGCTGCATGACTTGTGTTCAATCTGCCCAAGTTCTCCCACACCACCCCACTGCTGCGCTCCCTTCACTGGCTTCTATTAGGTGCACGTATCAGATTCAAAACACTGATGCTTGCGTACAAGGCCAAAATGCTGGTCTACACCATCTTACCTAAGAGACCTCGTCACATCTCGCACTGCACCACGCTGTCTGAGATCCTCCAGCACTGCTCGACTGGTACCACCTTCTCTCAGAATGAGAGGTAAGTATACTTCAAGGCTCTTCTCTGTTCTGGCATCGAGGTGGTGGAATGAACTTCCCCTAGATGTCCATACAGCAGAGTCCCTGGCTATCTTTAAGCGATGGTTGAAGACCTACCTCTTCCTGAAACACTTAAATTAGCACTTTCCAAGTTTGCTTTGTAAAAATCAAGAGTTGTAGTCTGATTTATATAAAGTTTTTAATCTAGCGTACCAGTGTAGATTTATTCATTGCTAGAGACTCAAAGCACTTTCGTACGCTGACAAGGGCACCTGCTAAATGCCACAAATGTAAATATCAATGTACACACTGCTTACGAATGAGCACTTTTGTCAAAAACGGTCTGGTTTACTGCAAACTGTGTGTACGAATCCTTACAATTCACTGCTTTGCACACATAATGTGACAGCTACATTGAAAAGAGCTGAAATGATTGAGGCATAAGATTGAGTTCATGTGTGAGTCTGCATATTTGACATACACATTTCTTAAATGTTTTATCTCTGAAACAGCCACCGAGTGTTAGCCGATAGTGAACTGCGGAAAGACTGATGTTAGCGCAGCATGCAGCTGTTTTATATGGTTATAATTCACTGTAATTACAGTGTATTACAAAATTAGGGTCTTGGTTATTACAAGGCAATGTAGGCAGAATTACACAATATGGCTAAAATTACGTGGACAAATTCTGTTTCTGAATTAAGAGTTGTAACACATTGCTGATCTTAAAATCATTTCGGTAGTTTGTTTGTAGAGGTTTGATAAGTCAACACGTCAGATAAGGATTTCTGGGGCTCATTCAGTGTTGTAGTTCATCCTAAAGGTGTTTAGTTTGGTTACGGAGGTTAGAGCTTTGTGCAGGACACTTGAATTCTTCCATTTTATCACGCATGCAATAGCTCCATGGAGTTCAGCTTGTGTGAAACAGGCTTGAGCCTCTTTAAGAGAAAGGAGATTGTAATGGCATACAAAGGCATTCTATACAATGGTGTGCTTCCAGGTTTATGGTATCCATGTGAGGAACAATCACATATGGGTGTGATACTAAGAGGCCCACATACAGTACCAGTCAACATTTTGAATGTATGCAGTAAAACAAATTGTGCTAAACAACCCAGAATATGTGTGTTTTCATTTTAGATTGATGACAGCTTGGCAAATTATTTTCTCATCATATTCATAAGGTCACCTGGAATGGTTTGCTATTCCCATGTGTGCCTTGTCAAGGATTCATTTGTGGAAAATTGTCATTTGGTCTGAAGAGTCTACATTTGAGAATTTATGTTCTAAATGCCATGTCTTTTTCAGAGGTATACAGAGGGTGAACAGATGATTACTGAATGTGTGGTTCACTGTGAAGCATGGAGGAGAAGGTGTGATGGTCTGGAGGTGCTTTGCTGGTGACACTGTAGGTGATTTAGTCAAAATTGAAGGCACATTTAACTACCATGGCAAGCACATCATTTTGCCGTGACATACCATCCCATGTTTGCACTTAGTGAGATCGTTATTTGTTTTCCAACAGGACAAAGACCCCAAACACACCTGTTGGATATATATGAGTTATTTGATGACATGAAACGACTTTAGATGACATGGTCTCCACCTGATCTAAACCCACTTGAGATGGTTTGGGATGATTTGGACTTCAAAGTAGCCAACATTTTGCTACCAGCTTTGTACACTCTTGCCATTCTCTTATTTAGCCTCATTAACTAGTAACCTGGAATGGTTTTCCAACAATCTAAAGAAGTTCCCAGAAGTGTTAAGTGCCAGCTTTTCTTACACTCTCCAGTCCAACTTATCCCAAACCATCTCAAGTTTTTTTGCTTACTACATAACTCTAAGTGTGTTCTTTTATACATTGTATTTCTTCATTATCAATGTACAATGTTGAAAATAAAATGGAGGGAAATTAATTAAGGTGAAGGCGTGCCCAAACTTTTGCCTGGTACTGTATATATTTTAAATTAGAAGAGTGAAAACATGACTAATAAGTGGTGTTTCTTGTCTTTTTTAAATTAGTGGTTTACTCATAAACAGTTTCACAAAGTAAGGAGATAAAGAAGAGATTGGGGCTGCTGTGGTTCACAAAAGCCTGAATACCACCACCACCACAAAAGAAAGGCCTTTTTGTCGTTCAGCGCATGCGCGGATTTTTCGCGCGAACTCCTGAAAGGGGCGGGAAGAGCTCGGCGGCGCGTGCTGTTTATGATTGGACGTCGGAGCCGGAATTCGGAATATTAAAATGAGCTGGCGGTGAGTTGACCAATCAGAGCGCAGAGCGGTGCGCGTCAGAGGTCCGTGTGGCGCGAAAAAGCCACGCTTTACAGAGCAGAGGAGAAGCAGAGGAGAACACGGGACATTTACTCACTCGGGACTGGGTTTTCTTTTTCTCTCGGTCGAAAGAGATTTTCAGACATATTTTATAAAATGGCTGCCGAAGTTGTGGACGATCATGAGATGAGGGAAGCTCAGAGAGATTACCTTGATTTTCTGGATGATGATGTAAGTCATTACTTTTTTTCCTCCTCATTGTTCATACTCATGGGGAACAAAGTCGCCCCATACAGCAAACCTTTATGACCCTGTTCTAACACGCTTTGGGGTTTTATCACATATTTAACACAAAATACACGTAAAAGTGTGATTAGATGTGATATTTATAATATTAATGATTATTGCATCTCTGGGCCTCTCGCGCTACTTATTATCATGATCTTCTCCTTCCGGTTTTCAGGGCTTCCCTCGTGTATCCGAGCATAACATGTTATTTTTGTTGTGTGTTAAATGTCGTTCTGCAGCAGGATCAGGGGATCTATCAGAGTAAAGTGCGCGACATGATCAGCGAGAACAAGTTCCGCCTCATCGTCAACATCAACGACCTGCGCCGCCGCAACGAAGCGCGCGCTGCTAAGTAGGTTCCTCTTCATCAATCCTTTTATTTTCCTCCTCATCATGCCCATGTCCCTCCCCTCCCACCGACTCCAACTTATATTAACTTTACTGAAATGCAAGAGAAAGTGTATGAACTGTAGTTTTGGGAGAACTGTAGCGGAAACTCACCGAATGACGTCATCGGGCGATTTCTATATATGGCGCTTGGTTGTTATTTGATTGCTGATTAGTGTCTGGGAACATCTTGAACAATACTGATCTGTGATTGGTTCCTGTGAACAAAAGTGGGAACACCCTGATTTGTGATTATTTGCTATGAACAATACTGATTGATTACCAGAAGCATCAGTGATCAGTTGCTTTGAACAATAGTGGGGACACCACTGATTGGTGTTTAGTTGCTGGAAAAACATAGACCAATACTGATCCCTGGTTAGTTGCTAATGATACTGATTGGTCACTGGGAACAATGTTGATTGGTGATTAGTCAGTGGAAACAATACTGACCTGTGATTATGTGCTTTGAGCAATAGTGGGAGCACTATTCATTGGTGATCTGTTAATAGTTACTTGAACAATGGTGATCGGTCCCTGGGAACACTACTGATTGGTGATTCGTCAATAGGAACAACACTGATTGGTGATTGGTTGCTGGAAACACCTAGAGCAATATTTATTAGTGATTAGTTGCTACGAGCGATATTGATTGGTCACTGCGAACACCATTGATTAGTGATTTCTTTCTGGGAACAATACTACGAACAATACTGATTGGTACCTGGGAACACCATTGAGAGGTCTATGGGAACACCGGGAACGATACTGATCTGTGATTGGTTGCTCGAAACAATAATAATTGGTTACTGGGAACACTATTGTTTGGTGAGTTGTTGCTGGGAAAAACAGGAACACATATCTGTGTTTAGTTGCTACAAACAATAGTGGGGACACCTTTGATTGGTGATTAGTCATTGGGAACACCAGGAACAATATTGATTGGTGATTAGTCACTGGGAATACCAGGAACAATACTGAGTGATGATTAGTCACTGGGAACACTAGGAACAATACTGAGTGGTGATTAGTCACTGGGAACACCAGGAACAATACTGAGTGGTGATTAGTCACTGGGAACACCAGGAACAATACTGAGTGGTGATTAGTCACTGGGAACACCAGGAACAATACTGAGTGGTGATATGAAGGATACTGATTGGTCACTGGGAAGACCAATGATTAGTCAGTGGACACAGCTGTGATCATTGATAAGTTGCTTGTAAAACACTAAGTATCAGTGATTAGTTGCTGATGGTGATTAGTAATTGGTTGTGTTAAGTTGAGGATCTCTACAAAACACAACATGAACACTAATAAATAATGCTTTTAGAACACAGTATAAACCTTTATAATACAAAATATCAGTTTTATTTCTGGTCCATCCCCTGCAGCTGTGACAGTAGACACCTGCTACTACATAGTTATAAACTTAGTTACATTGTCATTACTGCGGGTGAAGTTGATGTGGTTTATAACGACTCTCTGTTTTACAGACTGCTGAACAATGCCTTTGAGGAGCTTCTGGCTTTCCAGCGTGCTTTGAAGGATTTCGTGGCCTCGGTCGATGCCACGTACGCCAAGCAGTTCGAGGAGTTTTTCATCGGACTGGAGGGCAGTTTCGGGAGCAAACACGTCACGCCTCGTACCCTCACCTCCCGCCTGCTCAGCTCCATGGTGTGCGTGGAAGGCATCGTCACCAAGTGTACGTCAGTGCAATGCTAACTAACTGGAAATGGTGTCAGCAAATATCTCTATAATAAGGTTCGAACACGTCATGTTCTTTGTATTCCAGGCTCTCTTGTGCGCCCCAAAGTGGTACGAAGCGTCCATTATTGCCCAGCCACCAAGAAGACCCTGGAGCGCAAATACACAGATATGACCTCGCTGGATGCCTTTCCTTCTAGTGCCATCTACCCGACTAAGGTATTCGGTATTCCGATACACTTCATACGTTATGGCTATTAAATTTGGTCCTCAATCAAATTTATTGCACCTGTGTAGAGTTTACATTTTATCTGTAATCCATACCAGTTAATCAATTTCGTTACTCCTGAACTTAAGTACTGTAGTTTACAAAAGCAAACAGAAGAATAATGAAGAATTAAAATATAAAAATGCCGCTTCAAAAAGAGATTTCTTCAGTATATCACAGCACAACATATTTGAATTAGATTAGCTCAGTTGGCTCGTACCTGCCGATAATCGATTGATCGATAGTTTTTAAAATGGATACTGGAAAAAAAAAACACCATGTAAAATAGTACAGAACTTTATTGCAAAAATAAAAAAACAGCACTAATTTGTAAAAAAAAAATGTGCTAAATGAAAAAAATATTATATCATTAATAAATATAATAACACGCTCCCCATGCAAGTGGTCCTTCTGCGTGTAAAACAAACAGCACGTAGTGACAGCGATTCACCTCTAGAGGTCTATGGGAACACCGAACGATACTGATCTGTGATTGGTTGCTCGAAACAATAATAATTGGTTACTGGGAACACTATTGTTTGGTGAGTTGTTGCTGGGAAAAACAGGAACACATATCTGTGTTTAGTTGCTACAAACAATAGTGGGGACACCTTTGATTGGTGATTAGTCATTGGGAACACCAGGAACAATATTGATTGGTGATTAGTCACTGGGAATACCAGGAACAATACTGAGTGATGATTAGTCACTGGGAACACTAGGAACAATACTGAGTGGTGATTAGTCACTGGGAACACCAGGAACAATACTGAGTGGTGATTAGTCACTGGGAACACCAGGAACAATACTGAGTGGTGATTAGTCACTGGGAACACCAGGAACAATACTGAGTGGTGATATGAAGGATACTGATTGGTCACTGGGAAGACCAATGATTAGTCAGTGGACACAGCTGTGATCATTGATAAGTTGCTTGTAAAACACTAAGTATCAGTGATTAGTTGCTGATGGTGATTAGTAATTGGTTGTGTTAAGTTGAGGATCTCTACAAAACACAACATGAACACTAATAAATAATGCTTTTAGAACACAGTATAAACCTTTATAATACAAAATATCAGTTTTATTTCTGGTCCATCCCCTGCAGCTGTGACAGTAGACACCTGCTACTACATAGTTATAAACTTAGTTACATTGTCATTACTGCGGTGAAGTTGATGTGGTTTATAACGACTCTCTGTTTTACAGACTGCTGAACAATGCCTTTGAGGAGCTTCTGGCTTTCCAGCGTGCTTTGAAGGATTTCGTGGCCTCGGTCGATGCCACGTACGCCAAGCAGTTCGAGGAGTTTTTCATCGGACTGGAGGGCAGTTTCGGGAGCAAACACGTCACGCCTCGTACCCTCACCTCCCGCCTGCTCAGCTCCATGGTGTGCGTGGAAGGCATCGTCACCAAGTGTACGTCAGTGCAATGCTAACTAACTGGAAATGGTGTCAGCAAATATCTCTATAATAAGGTTCGAACACGTCATGTTCTTTGTATTCCAGGCTCTCTTGTGCGCCCCAAAGTGGTACGAAGCGTCCATTATTGCCCAGCCACCAAGAAGACCCTGGAGCGCAAATACACAGATATGACCTCGCTGGATGCCTTTCCTTCTAGTGCCATCTACCCGACTAAGGTATTCGGTATTCCGATACACTTCATACGTTATGGCTATTAAATTTGGTCCTCAATCAAATTTATTGCACCTATTGATGTGTAGAGTTTACATTTTATCTGTAATCCATACCAGTTAATCAATTTCGTTACTCCTGAACTTAAGTACTGTAGTTTACAAAAGCAAACAGAAGAATAATGAAGAATTAAAATATAAAAATGCCGCAGTATATCACAGCACAACATATTTGAATTAGATTAGCTCAGTTGGCTCGTACTTGCCGATAATCGATTGATCGATAGTTTTTAAAATGGATACTGGAAAAAAAAAACACCATGTAAAATAGTACAGAACTTTATTGCAAAAATAAAAAAACAGCACTAATTTGTAAAAAAAAAATGTGCTAAATGAAAAAAATATTATATCATTAATAAATATAATAACACGCTCCCCATGCAAGTGGTCCTTCTGCGTGTAAAAACAAACAGCACGTAGTGACAGCGATTCACCTCTAGAGGGCGAATTTGCCGCTAAAACCGACAGTAAAACAACACAAGTAATGGATAGCAGTATCGTTTGTCCTGAAGCTTAACGTTAGTCTGGTATTGACTGGATTACGTACCGGTTCATAAATACACATTCTCATTACCCATCCCTGATTGCACCTGCTTCACTTCATCTTTGCAGGATGAGGAGAACAACCCCCTGGAGACGGAGTTTGGGCTGTCCATCTATAAAGACCATCAGACCATCACAGTGCAGGAGATGCCTGAGAAGGCTCCGGCTGGTCAGCTGCCTCGCTCTGTGGACATCATCCTGGACAACGATTTGGTGGATGCTGCAAAGCCGGGGGATCGAGTGCAGATCGTCGGCACCTACCGCTGCCTGCCAGGCAAGAAAGGAGGCTTCACCTCTGGCACCTTCAGGTACATCACTGATTTCAGTGCAGTATTATCAGATGTACAGTTTGTTCATTGATACAGATACAGTACGGATGTTGTCCAGTGAGCAGTCCCTTAGTCTGTGAGCATGCTAAGTCCTCTCTTTCTTTTCATTCTCCTACATTTAGGACCATTATGATCGCTTGCCAAGTAAAGCAAATGAGCAAAGAGGTCACTCAGTACTTCTCCGCCGATGACGTGGTGAAGATCAAGAACTTCAGGAAGTCTCGCAAGGTACGAGGACGGTATAATCAGTATATCTGTGTTTGTGGGTTGGAGATCATGTCCTGGTATATTTAATGTATTTTGTGTGCCACTAGGTGGCAGTGGTGTTATTTTAGCTTGGACTTTTTTTGTGTTTAAATGTATGTAGGATAGTCTTTATTATATTGAATATATATATATACAGTACAGACACACCTTCTCATTCAAAGAGTTTTCTTTATTTTCATGATTATGAAAATTGTAGATTCACACTGAAGGCATCAAAACTATGAATGGAATTCATTCAAACTATGTGGAATTATATATGGAATTATATACATAACAAAAAAGTGTGAAACAACTGAAATATGTCATATTGTAGGTTCTTCAAAGTAGCCACCTTTTGCTTTGATTACTGCTTTGCACACTCTTGGCATTCTCTTGATGAGCTTCAAGAGGTAGTCACCTGAAATGGTTTTCACTTCACAGGTGTGCCCTGTCAGGTTTAATAAGTGTGATTTCTTGCCTTATAAATGGGGTTGGGACCATCAGTTGTGTTGTGCAGAAGTCAGGTGGATACACAGCTGATAGTCCTACTGAATAGACTGTTAGAATTTGTATTATGGCAAGAAAAAAGCAGCTAAGTACAGAAAAACGAGTGGCCATCATTACTTTAAGAAATGAAGGTCAGTCAGTCCGAAAAATTGGGAAAACTTTGAAAGTGTCCCCAAGTGCAGTCACAAAAACCATCAAGCGCTACAAAGAAACTGGCTCACATGCGGACCACCCCAGGAAAGGAAGACCAAGAGTCACCTCTGCTGCGGAGGATAAGTTCATCCGAGTCACCAGCCTCAGAAATCGCAGGTTAACAGCAGCTCAGATTAGAGACCAGGTCAATGGCACACAGAGTTCTAGCAGCAGACACATCTCTACAACAACTGTTAAGAGGAGACTGTGTGAATCAGGCCTTCATGGTAGAATATCTGCTAGGAAACCACTGCTAAAGAAAGGCAACAAGCAGAAGAGACTTGTTTGGGCTAAAGAACACAAGGAATGGACATTAGACCAGTGGAAATCTGTGCTTTGGTCTGATGAGTCCAAATTTGAGATCTTTGGTTCCAACCACCGTGTCTTTGTGCGACGCAGAAAAGGTGAACGGATGGACTCTACATGCCTGGTTCCCACCGTGAAGCATGGAGGAGGAGGTGTGATGGTGTGGGGGTGCTTTGCTGGTGACACTGTTGGGGATTTATTCAAAATTGAAGGCATACTGAACCAGCATGGCTACCACAGCATCTTGCAGCGGCATGCTATTCCATCCGGTTTGCGTTTAGTTGGACCATCATTTATTTTTCAACAGGACAATGACCCCAAACACACCTCCAGGCTGTGTAAGGGCTATTTGACCAAGAAGGAGAGTGATGGGGTGCTGCGCCAGATGACCTGGCCTCCACAGTCACGGACCTGAACCCAATCGAGATGGTTTGGGGTGAGCTGGACCGCAGAGTGAAGGCAAAAGGGCCAACAAGTGCTAAGCATCTCTCGGGGAACTCCTTCAAGACTGTTGGAAGACCATTTCAGGTGACTACCTCTTGAAGCTCATCAAGAGAATGCCAAGAGTGTGCAAAGCAGTAATCAAAGCAAAAGGTGGCTACTTTGAAGAACCTAGAATATGACATTTTCAGTTGTTTCACACTTTTTGTTATGTATATAATTCCATATATAATTCCACATGTGTTAATTCATAGTTTTGATGCCTTCAGTGTGAATCTACAATTTTCATAGTCATGAAAATAAAGAAAAATCTTTGAATGAGAAGGTGTGTCCAAACTTTTGGTCTGTACTGTATATATGTGTGTGTGTGTGTGTGTGTGTGTGTGTGTGTGTGTGTGTGTGTGTGTGTGTGTGTGTATATATATATATATATATATATATATATATATATATATATATATATATATATATATATATTTTTTTGGTGATGTTTAATGCAGTTCTTTAGACTGTCGTTAAATCGATATAAAAACAACGAAGTGGCTGAACAAAGTTTACGGTATGGATCGAGTAGCCACACAGTGTCTGAAATATTTGTTCTTCGATCGCTTCCTTCCTGGTGTTATGTTAAAATTTATATTCAGGGAACAGATACTTCAAATGCAACACGCATGAATGTCCTTTCAGTCCCAAATCAGAAACATTACACTTGGACAGTCATCAAAAAAGCACAGGAGAAATGTACCACAGGTGTAGGAATACATACACTGTAATTCTGCTAATGAGCCTGTGACCTGATTTATGTTTTTCTCTCATGTTTTTTCCACAGAATGTGTTTGACCAGTTGGCCCGCTCTTTGGCTCCGAGTATCCACGGTCATGAGTACATCAAGAAAGCCATTCTGTGTATGCTCCTTGGTGGAGTAGAGAAGGTTCTAGAAAACGGGTCACGCCTCCGTGGAGACATCAACGTCCTCCTCATAGGTTTGTATTACTAACGGACTCGTACATTTCAAAGAAACGTGTTGGATTGAAGGAGAATTTGCAGAATTTTGCACCCTGGATCTTTGTTAATGAGGTTCAGAATGACTGGAGATTAGTAGTGTGATCAAAACTAAACGCTTCCGTGTCTTCCTTTCTCAGGAGATCCCTCCGTAGCGAAGTCGCAGCTTCTGCGCTACGTGCTGCACACCGCCCCTCGCGCCATTCCAACCACTGGCCGTGGCTCGACAGGCGTCGGTCTCACTGCGGCGGTCACCACTGACCAGGAGACAGGTACTGCATTGTGAAGAGTAACAGAGACTGTTCATCTGTATCTGCATGCTGTTTTGCTGATTAAATAATCACCTAAATGTCCAGAAATCAGTGGATTCTGCCTCAAAATGCAAGCTCTTCATGGCCAAAAGTATGCGCACCTCTGACCAGCACAGCCATGCGTGTTTTTTTTTATTGAACTTCCATTTCCAGATTTAGTCCCTTATTTTCTTGTTATAATGAGGTCTGGGGTTCAGTCAGTGATTAGATGTTTTAAAGGGTTTAAAAGAGTGGGCATGAACCTTATTTGTGTTCTTCACTTTGTCGAGTGATTAAAAACGAGTTTATTAGAGCAACTGTGGGACCATTTTGACAGGAAGGAGTTATATGTAGTGTGTTCTGGTGTGTAGGTGAGCGGCGGCTGGAGGCCGGTGCCATGGTGCTGGCTGATCGAGGCGTGGTCTGCATCGACGAATTTGACAAGATGTCCGACATGGACCGTACTGCTATCCACGAAGTCATGGAGCAGGGTCGCGTCACTATTGCGAAGGCAGGCATTCATGCTCGTCTGAACGCCCGCTGCAGCGTCCTGGCAGCAGCCAACCCTGTCTATGGCCGGGTGAGTGAGTCAGTTCAGTCACTGAGAGAGTGAGTCAGTTCAGTCACTGAGAGAGTGAGTCAGTTCAGTCACTGAGAGAGTGAGTCAGTTCAGTCACTGAGAGAGTGAGTCAGTTCAGTCACTGAGAGAGTGAGTCAGTTCAGTCACTGAGAGTGAGTCAGTTCAGTCACTGAGAGAGTGAGTCAGTTCAGTCACTGAGAGAGTGAGTCAGTTCAGTCACTGAGAGAGTTCAGTTTGTGTGTGTGTCAGTGATTGTCATTAAGTGTCATATAAGTGGGTAAATGTACAGCAAATAAATATTAAGGCATAAGCTCGTATAGAAGCTGTGGAGGTTGTGGTACAGTTGCAATACTCCATTACAGCAGTTTTGTGCTTGCTCGCTACACAGCAGTAAGTGTGAGCTGCTCTGTCTCTTTGCTGTTTCTCTGCAGTATGACCAGTATAAGACCCCCATGGAGAACATCGGGCTGCAGGACTCTCTGCTATCTCGTTTCGATTTGCTCTTCATCATGTTGGACCAGATGGATCCCGAGCATGATCGCGAGATCTCCGATCACGTTCTGCGCATGCACCGCTACCGTGACCCCCGCGAGCAAGAAGGAGCAGGTAAATGGATGTCTAAGGGTTGAAAAAAACACATTTTGGCCTCAAAATGAGACCAGATTGAGATCAGTCGAACTATGTGATGTTCCCATGTTGTCAGAAGTCAAATAGTTCTACACAGCAAGTCATGTATAATTATATCGTCTCCCTCCTCCCCGTGTTCCAGCATTGGCTCTGGGTGGTACAGTGGATGCATTGGCCACTGAGGACCCTGATATAGTACAGGAAGAAAAGGAAGAGCTGCAGGTCTATGAGAAACACAACCATCTTCTCCATGGCAACCGGAAACAGAGGTAGACATGGTTAAAGTGCATTTTTGATTAAAGGTTCCCAGCATTGAGTTACTGATCACTGACTTGATGAGGAATATTGTTTGTTTAGGGACAAGGTGTTGAGCAAAGAGTTCATGAGGAAGTACATTCACATTGCCAAGGTGCTTACACCCGTTCTGACCCAGGAAGCAGCCAATCACATCGCCGAGGAGTATACGCGACTGCGCAACCAGGAGCAGCTGGGCTCGGATATCGCTCGGGTGAGTTTCCAAATACATTGCCATTTATTATTCCAGGTTTTTTTTACACTTTTTTAAGGACACCACAACAGGCTTAATTTGCCATCAGGGTTTCTAAGTGAAGTTTTTTTGTTTCCTCTGCCAGACCTCGCCAGTCACCGTCAGGACTCTGGAGACTCTGATCCGCCTGGCAACGGCCCATGCCAAGGCTCGCATGAGCAAAACCGTGGAGCTCGAGGACACCGAGGTGGCAGTGGAGCTCGTACAGTTTGCCTACTTCAAAAAGGTTCGACTTGAACGCACACCTAATGTGATCTTGCTTTTAGAAGCTCATCCATATTATACACAGTGTGTGTTTATAGATAATAAACGTTTCTTCTGATCTTCTAGGTTCTGGAGAAGGAAAAGAAGCGCTCCAGAAAGGCAGGGCATGATGAGACGTCTGAGGACGAGGAAGACGAGGAGGTAGAGGAAGAAGGCACCCCTAGACAACAAAGGAAAAGGTCTGAACAATCAAATGCACACTCAATTTGTGGAAAGGAAATAGCTTTATTTTTAAATATTTATAAACAATATGTCCTCTAGGAGGCGACGATCGACTGAGCGCCGGCCGTCACAGAGCAGCGAGCCGTATGACCCGTATGACTTTACCACAGAGACGGACATACCTCAAAGTGAGCAGATTTACCCCCGTCTGATTATCATTGTTGCAATCACAGAGGCCTAAATTTAGCAGAAAAATGTTTTCATTGTTGTTTTTTGTTCACGTGTTTAGTTCAATCTCCAGCTTCTGCAAGGCCCACTGAGGAGCCCATGGAGACGCCTGAGCAAAACGGCCATGTGGAGATATCGGTGGACAGGTGAGTGCAAAGCAGCTAATAAAACATAATAAATGAAATATATACTGCAATATTTTTATCTTAATGGTTTTATTTCACTGTTTTATTTTATTTATAGAGAAACTAAAACTCCTCGAGTTACGATGGTTCAAAAATGAAAAAGAAACATACCACCATAAAACATTATTCATTTTTTTTCTGTTAGCCTTTTTTATATACTTTATATAGAAAACAGATTCTACCTATAACTATAGTCTTATTCTATAGAATCTAACCCTTTTTTTTTCTTTTTTTTGTAAAGGCTGAAAGAGTTCAAATCTGCCCTCCTGGAGGTCTTCCGTGCTGCACACGCTCAGTCGGTGGGAATGAACGCTCTGATGGGAGACATCAACAAGGAGCGCGCCACTCCGTTCGACCAGGCCGAGGTCCGAGCCGCTCTCACACGCATGCAGGATGACAACCAGGTCATGGTAGCCGATGACATCATCTTCCTCATCTGATGAGCTTGGGAGGGGCGCAGGTGGATGTAAGGAGGAGAAAAACAGAGAATGTGACCAACTTGAGAGTGGACTTGTGGTTAAAATATCTTTTATTTCTTTTAAAATGATTATTTGCAAGCTTGTTTTTACATTGTTTTAGCTGTTTGCTTTTCATTCATTTGTATTGTAAGGGGTGATGTTTAATGTGTGTGTGAATATGTGTATATATATTGTTTAATGTTTAAAAGAAGGATATGTCCTATGTTCAATGGAAAAGAAAAAGATAAAAATTCTCATCACCTGATTCTCAGATTGATTGACTACTTGTTTTATTTGTTTATTATGTAGGTATAAAATCATTTTCATTCACTTCACACTTCACACAGTCCAATTCAATGACCCTGTGTTTTTTTTTTTTTTTAAGCAACGTTTTTATTTTGGATTTACACTCTTTCTCAAAATCTATACCAATACACATCCTTTTCAAGGTCTTCTTTTTCTCTTTCGGCTGCTCCCATTAGGGGTCGCCACGCCAGATCATCCATCTCCATACCCCACTGTCCTCTACATCTGCCTCTTTCAAACCAACTACCTGCATGTCTTCCCTCACCACATCCATAAACCTCCTCCTTGGCCTTCCTCTTTTCCTCCTTCCTGGTGGCTCCATCCTCCTACCCATGTACCTCATGTTTTTCTCCATCTCACAACCCACTTGTGGAGCATAAACACTGATGACATTTATCATCACCCCTTGAACTTCCAGCTTCACCGTCAAGGTAAATTCACGAAAGCTGTTGATGCACAAGAGTCATGTATCTTCAATTACTGATGTCACCTTTTCTCCACTGGCCTCATACTGAAGCGGTAAGTAATGTGGGTAGAGTTGTCTGGTGTGTCATAGCGAGAGTGTAGCTGATGTGTATCAGTGGTTGGAACTCTGCTGTGCTGTCACTTGTGCAGGGTTTCCCAAACACATACACTATTTTGCTTGTGCACCACTGCAAAATGTGTTCAGAAGTCTTGTAGAAACATCAAGGTTACTTACAGATATTGCATCAGAAACGCTCCTTTTAATTATCATTATCAGATACAGTGGATGTATAGGAGCCTCCTGAAAGCGTTCGCTGTTCAGTGATTTTCTCTTTTTGCAGTACTGAATTTTTTTTTTTTTAGCTAAACTCATGCAAGATTTATTTCGAAAAAAAAAAAAGTTTGAGTTGTCTCGGTTGTGTCTTGTTTTGTATTAGTATTCCGTTCTTCTTAGTATTCTGTTCTTTAGTGGAAGTTCTGACCAACACGGCCAAATGACATGAAGAATGTCGGTGAAGAGTAATTTTCAGGTTTAGCCACAAATATTTTTGAAGAGGATGTAAACCTGGTTTTGACTTAAAAAGCTAAAATCTTTTTTATAATGCACTTCATCACATTGTGCTGTAGGATTATTTATTTTCACCCTAAATGCAGATGTTTGGCTGACTGGAACACGTTCTCCTCAACAGCTTGAAGTCCTCCTACTGTGTGATTTGTCTATTGTTAAAAGTACTAAAAAATAATCAAATATTGAATTGAATTAACTGATGCTGCCATCACTGTGTTTAATTAGACTGTAGGTATGGTGTAGGTATCTCAGTGTTAGGCTTTATTTATTTTATCCTGAAGTTTCACAGACAATTCATTGCTTTGACTGACTGATCTGATCCGCTGTTAAATATGTACGATTTCGCAAATATTAGATGTATTGATTGTGTGAGTATAAAATTGAACACAGGTGCAGGCATGTTAATCTGGAGAATTAAATAGAAATCCTGGTTTCCATTGTTAAATATCTTATTATTAGAGGCTTGCATTATATACTATACTATACTACACTATACTACACTACAGGGAGTGCAGAATTATTAGGCAAGTTGTATTTTTGAGGATTAATTTTATTTGAGGATTTAATTTGAACAACAACCATGTTCTCAATGAACACAAAAAACTCATTAATATCAAAGCTGAATATTTTTGGAAGTAGTTTTTAGTTTTAGCTATTTTAGGGGATATCTGTGTGTGCAGGTGACTATTACTGTGCATAATTATTAGGCAACAACAAAAACAAATTCATACCCATTTCAATTATTTATTTTTACCAGTGAAACCAATATAACATCTCAACATTCACAAATATACATTTCTGACATTCAAAAACCAAACAAAAACAAATCAGTGACCAATATAGCCACCTTTCTTTGCAAGGACACTCAAAAGCCTGCCATCCATGGATTCTGTCAGTGTTTTGATCTGTTCACCATCAACATTGCGTGCAGCAGCAACCACAGCCTCCCAGACACTGTTCAGAGAGGTGTACTGTTTTCCCTCCTTGTAAATCGCACATTTGATGATGGACCACAGGTTCTCAATGGGGTTCAGATCAGGTGAACAAGGAGGCCATATCATTAGATTTTCTTCTTTTATACCCTTTCTTGCCAGCCACGCTGTGGAGTACTTGGGCGTGTGTGATGGAGCATTGTCCTGCATGAAAATCATGTTTTCTTGAAGGATGCAGACTTCTTCCTGTACCACTGCTTGAAGAAGGTGTCTTCCAGAAACTGGCAGTAGGACTGGGAGTTCAGCTTGACTCCATCCTCAACCCGAAAAGGCCCCACAAGCTCATCTTTGATGATACCAGCCCAAACCAGTACTCCACCTCCACCTTGCTGGCGTCTGAGTCGGACTGGAGCTCTCTGCCCTTTACCAATCCAGCCACGGGCCCATCCATCTGGCCCATCAAGACTCACTCTCATTTCATCAGTCCATAAAACCTTAGAAAAATCAGTCTTGAGATATTTCTTGGCCCAGTCTTGACGTTTCAGCTTGTGTGTCTTGTTCAGTGGTGGTCGACTTTCTGCCTTTCTTACCTTGGCCATGTCTCTGAGTATTGCACACCTTGTGCTTTTGGGCACTCAGTGATGTTGCAGCTCTGAAATATGGCCAAACTGGTGGCAAGTGGCATCTTGGCAGCTGCACGCTTGACTTTTCTCAGTTCACGGGCAGTTATTTTGCGCCTTGGTTTTCCACACGCTTCTTGCGACCCTGTCGACTATTTTGAATGAAACGCTTGATTGTTCGATGATCACGCTTCAGAAGCTTGGCTATTTTAAGACTGCTGCATCCCTCTGCAATATATCTCACTATTTTTGACTTTTCTGAGCCTGTCAAGTCCTTCTTTTGACCCATTTTGCCAAAGGAAAGGAAGTTGCCTAATAATTATGCACACCTGATATAGGGTGTTGATGTCATTAGACCACACCCCTTCTCATTACAGAGATGCACATCACCTAATATGCTTAATTGGTAGTAGGCTTTCCAGCCTATACAGCTTGGAGTAAGACAACATGCATAACGAGGATGATGTGGTCAAAATACTCATTTGCCTAATAATTCTGCACTCCCTGTATATTGAAAGATACTTATATACTATACAGTGGCTCTCATGGTTTTGAGAGACACGTGCATGTTTCTTTTGTTTCTATGCGACTGTAATAAAGATTTACTTTGACAAAAGAAACATACAAATGTACAGACGTAAAAAAAAACAAAAACACTATTACACACTTTTAGCATTCCGATAGTTAGTTTCTCCAAATCTTCAGCTGAAATACTTCATGTCAAATTTGCTAAAGTTGATCTTTACAAGTTGGAGATTTATTTCTCACCTTGTGATCCAGTTCATCCCTGAGCAGTTCAATTTAGGATTTAGGTGTGGTTACTGAGCAGGTGTAACAGAAAGAAAAGGGATTTATTTTGAATGGTGCCAAAATATTTTTCTAGATGTGAAATAGTTCTTTATCATATACAGTACAGACCAAAAGTTTGGACACACCTTCTCATTCGAAGAGTTTTCTTTATTTCCATGACTATGAAAATTGTAGAGTCACACGGCATCAAAACTATGAATTAACATGTGGAATTATATACATAACAAAAAAGTGTGAAACAACTGAAAATATGTCATATTCTAGGTTCTTCAAAGTAGCCACCTTTTGCTTTGATTACTGCTTTGCACACTCTTGGCATTCTCTTGATGCCTACTTTGAAGAACCTACAATATGACATATTTTCAGTTCACTTTTTGTTATGTATATAATTCCACATGTGTTAATTCATAGTTTTGATGCCTTCAGTGTGACTCTACAATTTTCATAGTCATGGAAATAAAGAAAACTCTTTGAATGAGCAGGTGTGTCCAAACTTTTGGTCTGTACTGTATATATATATATATATATATATATATATATATATATATATATATATATATATATATAAACTTTTGGTCTGTACTGTATGTATATATATATATATATATATATATATATATATATATATATATATATATATATATATATATATATATATAAACTTTTGGTCTGTACTGTATATATATTGTTTGTGTAATTTATTTGTCTATACTGTATATTATACCTGAGAAGAGGGGAATTAGTGACACCTATAGGCGAGAAAAGAATAACGGTAAGTTGCATCAGCCATTCTCTCGTCAGCTGCTCTCTAAATAACACTCACAGAGCTTATACATATACTTAAAGTCTTGTTTCAATTAACTGCAGTCCAAACGGTATTGCATGGGGTTGGAATTATGAAATGGGAGCCATTTTGGTTCAGCTTTCCTTTCACCTGGAATAAGTCTCCTATATAACCCACATTGTTTGACTGTGGGTGTGAGGCAGTCTGCTTACATCGTCTCTTGTTCTCTGTCTTAAGTTCTGTTGTTAGAACCAGAAATGTCAAACATTTAGACTCGTGTGCACAGAACTTTCTTCCAGACATTCAAATTCTTGAGTGTTTCTGCCTTTTACAGAGTTTGTTGCATAGAAAAGAAAAGAACATGCATTCATTTTATTTAGTCTATCAGACAAAAGAAACCTTTTCCTGGTTTCTAAAGTCCCTTTTTCTGAGTCCTTAATGCTAATTCTATGATTTCACGCCAATAAACCCTGATTAATGGAATATTTGTTACAGTGGTTGTACTCCAATCTTGAAGCTGCTCACCTCCTTCACCAAAACCCTTCTTGCCCAATTATTGAATTTGACCAGATTTCCAGTTCCACCAGTTCCTGGTGGTTCTAATTCACAGCTATGGGAATTAATGCTTATGCTCTTGGGAACATTGAAAGCTCATACATTGGTTTATACACAATTTCGGAGTAAGGGCTTTTTGTAAGAATGTCCAAAAATGTGTTTGCTTATATACAAGGATATTAACTATTCATTAAAAATGTATTTGACCTAAATGCAAATAAAGTGATGGTTCACGTAATATTGAAAAATGAGGTTGGGTTACTATTTACTCACACTCATACTGATAATGGCACTTAATTCCTGAAAACCCAATAAGAAGGTAGTCTGAATTCACCACGGTTTCTGATTTTTTTTTTGTCATCACCTTGAAAGGAAGTTATTATGCTCAGGGCAATTTATAACTATGTCAATTTAATACATCGAATGGATAAACCTTTGCTGCATTAAAAGCAATCAAAACAACTTTGGTTCATGATTGTACACAAAGTGTAACTCTGAACTCCTCTGCTGACGTGTCTCATAAAACTCTCATGAGAGCTTATATTCATTATACTCATATTATTAAGCAGCATGAAGATGAATGTTGCAGGAGTTTTGCAGCACTGTTACAATGTGTTGTGGCAGTAAAGAGATGAAAATTTCACGTTAATTAGTGTTGAAAGAAAATAACATGACTGAAAATCCAACTGGGGTGGCCAATGGGGTGGCAGGGATTCAGGTCACTACTATGGTCTACTATGGTCGGCGCAGCCTCATTTGGATTTTCAGTCATGTATACTGTATATATGTATGTATATATAACGCTAGAGGTTATTCTGATAGACAGTGAATGCAGAAGTAGATATTTAATAAGATATACCTTATTACAGACTTTGTAAAATGTTTGGAGCATTCATGAGAGTTCAAATCCCAGCACCTTCAATCCTGCGTGTTCCCTTAACCCTCACCTGCTTTGTCGTATAATGAGATAAGTGGCTCTGGATACAGTAATGTATACAGTAAATGAATCTTTCAACCAACCTGAGTGGTTTATTCAAGGACTCAATAGATAAGAGATTTAAGATTTTTTTTTTTTATTATTGTTTTAATAGGTTTGCCTGAAAAGACTCTTGTTCTTGCTATTTAAGTATAGACTATGGTGTGTGCATATAGATGACCAAAAATGTTCATGTAATCCATTTTAAAACGGAACCTTTAACACAATAAAGCGTGTGAAAGAGCTAAAGAGCTTTAAAAAGAGCTTTTAAACACGTTCCTTTCTTCTTTACTGTGTTTTATACTTAATCGTCCGAGAATGACTCATGAGAGCTTATCTCCTCTTGTGGTTTTAGTATTCTTTGCCAGCTGTGTTATAAGAAGCCATTCAGCATTTTAGTGACCTACATTTGTGCAAAGTGGGCGACATCATGTCTGCTGCTCGTACTGGAGGAAAATGTAAACCTGCACGATGCTGTCTGCAGGTCTGTGGAAATTTTCTTTGATTTCTGAGTGCTTTCGCTTGCTCATGCACACAGTTTGTTTGCTTGGAGAAACGCTTCCTCTGGGAGAACATAGTTTTTGGATTGCATAACCCCAGAATATACATTGTGTTCCGATACTCTAGATTTAGTGGCTAATGACATTCAATTCTTCTCTAACACAGTTTTAGGACACTAATTATACATGATATTTTATTTATCCTTTACCACAATAGTGTTTCAGTATCATAAGTATCAGTAGTGGCACAGTTTCATCTAGATGATAGAAATTTGTGAAATCGCTCAGAAGAGGAATATAGTCACAGGGTAAGAAAATAGTAACTAAACCCTACACTTATATAACCCTTATCTTGGTCCAATAAACTCAGGGAAAGAGGATAAAATATATTTTTGACTCTCATCAGTGTGCTATTATGTCAGAATTTACTCTAAATAGTGAAAATAAGTTTGTACTGTAGGTAAAGCAAATATGTCTCAGTGATATAGATTTACGTAGATGGATCTTATAACTTACATAGATCTAACATACAACATTCAGTTCACAGTCCACTACAGATGCCTCGGGTTCAGTTTCAGCATTCTTTGTTCAAGTGATTTATTAGAAACGTAGTGACAAATACTATTCAAACATATTGAGCAGCGCTTTAGAACTGTAAAATCTGATTTTGCAGACTTCTTGCATGTTCAACTCAACCATAGTGCTAAGTTTACTATGATGGATCATTGCAATACTAGTCATGCAATGAGAAAGACATTTTTACTTCAGTATAAATTAAAAATAATAAATGAAATTTATTAATAAAAATATAATAATGAATTATAAAACCAAGTAAAATGCTGATACAGTACAGTACTGTATACATAAAAGAGCAATTTTTGGGGTGACATCATAAAAACATTTCTTGTTGCTTTAATCAAATTGCAAAAGCGTTAGTACATTAATTTAATTGATTGTGTACAATGTCTGCTGTTTCCTACATTATCAGTTGTTTATGTCGTGTTGATCAAAATATTTTATACTGGTTTCCCTGAATAGTTTTAACCTCCAATTCAATTCAATTTATTTTTATTTGTATAGCACTTTTTAACAATGAACATTGTCTCAAAGCAGCTTTATGCAGATGAACATCTCAGCATCTCGGCATCAGTTCATTGCATTAAGTCCTTGAATGCAAAATGGTTAAACCAGTTGTCAGAATCTGTCAAGCTTAAATTCCTATTAAACCTTTTTTGGGAAATCTTTCCTAAACTGATGAATTGTGCAGATGAATCTTGAATGTCACTAATGAAAACGAGTGAACGGCATCAGATTAACCAATGATCAACTAGTTCTCTAAAACTGATCAAAGGTGAATCTTGTGACAGTTCAAATGGCAACTGAGCAAAACACAGAATTACAATTTCTGAAAATAAATGAACAACCAAGAAATGAACAGACACTATTAAAGTACAGTAAGAGTGTAAATTCTGTCCCTTGCAATCAGTATAAATCAAATATGCAAAAAAAAAAAATTGTGACGCTGATATTCATATATAATATACAGAAGAAACTTTGTGCATTTTTGATCACTGTGATCCAAACCATAATTAATGTCAGGAAATACTGAAATTGTGCAGCGTCATACTGACAACATGACTAAACATTTTGATGATTTTGTTTGTGAACAATGACAAAAGGACTAGTTATTCTGTTGAGAATCAAAACAGAACAGCTAGCAGATGTCCTCACTGACATCTTCAACATCTCCCTGAGCAGCAACGTTGTTCCCACGTGCCTCAAGACAACGACCATTGTTCCCGTGCCGAAGAAGTCTTCTGTCTCCTGCCTCAATGACTATCGTCCCGTCGCGCTCACACCCATCGTGATGAAGTGCTTCGAGAGGATCGTCATGAGGCACATTAAGACACAGCTTCCACCCTCCCTGGACCCTATGCAGTTTGCGTATCGTCCAAACCGTTCCACGGACGATGCTATCTCCACAACCCTTCATCTGACCCTCACCCACCTGGATAACAAGGACTCTTATGTGCGAATGCTGTTCATTGACTTCAGCTCAGCATTCAACACAATCATTCCTCAGCACCTGATCGAGAAGTTGAACCTTCTGGGCCTGAACACCTCCTCTGTAACTGGATCCTGGACTTCCTGACTGAGAGACCTCAGTCAGTCAGGATCGGGAACAGCATCTCCAGCACCACCACACTGAGCACTGGGGCCCCCAGGCTGTGTGCTCAGCCCACTGCTGTTCACTCTGCTGACTCACGACTGTGTAGCAATGCACAGCTCGAACCACATCATCAAGTTCGCTGATGACACGACCGTGGTGGGTCTAATCAGCAAGAACGACGAGTCAGCATATAGAGAAGAGGTGCAACGGCTAACTGCCTGGTGTGGAGCAAACAACCTGTCTCTGAACGTGGACAAAACGAAAGAGATGGTTGTGGACTTCAGGAGAGCACAGAGCGACCAATCTCCACTGATTATTGATGGATCCTCAGTGGAGATCGTCAAGAGCACCAAATTCCTTGGTGTTCATCTGGCAGACAACCTCACCTGGTCACTTAACACCAGCTCCATCACCAAGAAAGCCCAGCAGCGTCTATACTTTCTGAGAAGGCTGAGGAAAACCCACCTCCCTCCCCCCATCCTGTCCATGTTCTACAGAGGGACCATTGAGAGCATCTTGAGCAGCTGCATCACTGCCTGGTTTGGGAACTGCACCGTCTCGGACCGCAAGTCCCTACAGAGGATAGTGAGGACAGCTGAGAAGATCATCGGAATCTCTCTCCCCTCTATCATGGACATTTACACCACACGCTGCATCCGCAAAGCACACAGCATTGTGGAGGACCACACACCCTCACACACACTTTTACACTTCTACCATCAGGAAAACGGTTCCAAGCATTCGGCCGCCACAACAAGACTGTGCAACAGTTTCTTCCCACAAGCCATCAGGCTTCTCAACACACAGAACTGAAACGGAACTCTCTCACACACACACACTCACTCAAATGTGTGTAACGAACTGAAAACATTTTTCCTGGACTTAACACCTAACACAAACTCATCACTCATCTCAATCCATTCCACCACCATTCATTTATTTATTATTTATTATTCTTAACAGTACCACTCTCAACTGCTGTTCTTGCACACTTATGATTTTCATTGTATTATACTGTTTACATGCTGTTTTTGCACCTTTGACTGCTGCTGTATTTTTTTTTTTTTTTTGCACTACACTGTTTACACTCACTTCTGGGATATAGTTTATATTTTTGTATAGTTTTTACAGTTTTCTTGTACAGTACTGTATAATCTAGTATACAGTAGGTTTACTGGTCGGCGCTATATAGGGTTTTGTGTCTTGTCTTGTGTCGTCTGTCTGCACTGTCTGTCTGCACTGTTTGCACCAGGTTGCACTCGATGCACTTTATGTAACTTGTGTTTTAGCTTAATGTTGTTTTGTTTGTTGTTTAGTGTAGCACCAGGGTTCTGGAGAAACGTTGTCTCATTTTTACTGTGTACTGTGTACCACTGTGTATAGTAGAAATGACAATAAAAACCTCTTGACATGACTTGAATGACATGCTGATTGACACACATGCTTACTTTTGAGAGATGAACTAAAGATTTTGTGAAAAGTACAGGCTTTGGCAAGAAATCCTGTTTGTACACATTGTTTTAAGAAATGCACTTACTGATTTGCAGTTAGATTAATTTAGAATTTATTTTAGCAATTTTTATTAAGGATGATTCGAGAAATGTATTTTTAGTAAAACTGCATGATTCACATTTACATAAATATTCCAGCATTTTCAGAAGCTCAATTGGGCTTTCACAAAGAAAAAAATTACTTCTGTATGTTATCAAGTATTAAATAATAAAAAGAAAACCCAAATAGGTTTACAATAAGTAAGAGTATAAAATAGTTTTGTTAGGTTGTTCCTTCGCACGTCCCCACAATGGAACATCTTCAACCACTCATCAAATTTTAAAAAAGTGTGTCAATGGGAAGGAAATACAAGTAGATTCAAAGCATGACATGTATTGCTATATAAAGATGGGGAATTCACAAATACTCATTTTTCGCTGAATGGATCAGCCTGACAGTGAGGACGGACTACGGTATCGACATCATACCTGTCTTTCTCAAGATGAACATCTCAGTGGTTAGTGATTACTATGTTTTTCCTGTCATTTTTTGACATTTTCAAAGCTAAAATATAAGCGTTGAAGCTTGAGCAGTGTGTTTGTAGATGAATAGATGCAGGTGTGTTTCCCTGGTTAAAAATAAATAAATAAATAAATAAATAAATAAATAAATAAATAAATAAATAAATAAATAAAATAAATCTTATCACTTCTCCTGTCCTGTCCTCCAAGTTTTTCCAGGTCATACTGTTGCTGGCGTTGAGTGCACTCTTGCTTGGTGCGGCTCAGTCTCCTTCAGGACGCAAAGGAAAGAAGGAACGGAAAGAGAGACCAGCGAATAAGGGCTCCCACAGAAAGAGTCGAAAAGTTTCTTTAAATTTCGATTCTGCAGTAGAATTCCAACCAGATATCTACCAAATGCATCCAAGTCAATCAATATCACCATGGACATATGAGTAAGTCTGATTCAGAATTTGTACCTAGTATAATATACATATAGTGAAGTGAACAAAGTGGACATTTGGTATTTTATAGACTTTACACACCATTAATTTTGACATATACAAAAATACAAAAAAAATATTATGTATTTGTATTTATATAAAAATGATACATACACTGGTACTTTTATTGAGATGTTCAAATATACAGTTAAATACATTTTTACAAGTTTACAAGTGACAGTCTAATATAAGGAATAGTCTTTTTGTGTCAGATTGCAAATCGAAGTATTTACTTATCAAAAGTTAAATATCTGCCAATAGAATAAAAAATATAAAGTCTAAAATGACAGGCCTGTCAAATGTTTGGAAATATCCAGCCTTATGGGTTTTTGAAAGACATGTGCATGTTTGTTTGTTTGGATGCAACAAACTATGTCATTTGACAAATATATAAATGTAAAGTTGTTCCACTTCATTCTCCTTGAAAAATCCTCCCTAAGCATGACTAACAGATTTACACACTCTCGGCATCCAGACACTTCAGCTGAAATACTTTGCCGTGCCTTTTGTAAAACTTGCCAAAGTTGTTCTTCACAAGTTGGAGATTTATTTCTGATCTTGAGGTCCAGTTCATCCCAGAGCAGCAATAGGATTTAGGTGTGGTAACTAAGCAGGCCATTCCATGATAGATATCACTCCAGTTGACTGTTTGCTCTCTAAAAAATGCTTACAGAGTCTGGACGTACGCTTCGGCTGTTTGTCTTGTTGTGTGGGGAATTTGGTTCAAACGAGCCACAATTCAGATGGAATTGCATGGTGTTGATGTATGGAATGGTAGCCATGTTGGGTCAGTTTTCCTCTCACCTGGAATAAGTCTCCAAAACAACCCCAAAACATTTAAGCATTCAGCTCCATGTTTGACTGTGGGGGTGAGGCGGTCTGCTCACAAGGCTAGCAGTTATTAAGCCTCTCATTAAAAAACCTAATCTGGATCCAAACACGCTATCGAATTACAGACCAATTTCAAATCTGCCATTTATGTCTAAGATTTTAGAAAAGATTGTCACTGCCCAGTTATGTTCCCACTTGCAAGAGAACAATATCTTTGAGGAGTTTCAGTCAGGTTTTAGGCCCCATCATAGCACAGAAACAGACAATGTCTGTTGTGAAAAGCGCTATACAAATAAACTTGACTTGACTTGACAAGGACACAAAGACTGTATTTATATACTCTTTGTAAGAAAATATATAGAGGTAGGCTTGATGCTATTGTAATTCTACAATGAGCAAATACAAAATACATTCAACTATATTCAAAATACTTTTATTTTATTTTTCTTGCAATTTAATTTGCTTCTTGCTTGATTCTGGAACATGTTCCTCTTGGCTAATCATCTTCAGTTCCATGAGTTTACTTTAATGAGATTTGAATCAGGGGATTAGTGAAGCAATGTAAGGCCTTTCTGTGTTTTTCTGACTATATGCTTGGGGTTGTTGTTTTGTTGAAACATCTCTACATTTCTCAGCAAATTTTGCTTCTTGTCATATGATCCTATATTTTATATAATACGTTCTAGGAACTTTGTTCTGTTCACGCTTCCAGTACCATCACGATGCTCCCTCCACCATGCCTCCCTGCAGCTGTGGTGTTCTTGGGATACATAATGATTCTATTAAATAACATAAAGATTAAATGATTCTTCTTTCTTCAAATGTGATGAGTTTATATGAGAAAATATTCTGTTCATGTTTGTTCACTTGTTATTGAGGAGTTAATGTGAGGAGTGGAAACGGAGATGATGATGTGAAGTTCGTTGTGTTCCCTGTGTGTCCTGTTGTTCTATGCTGCTTTCCAGTCTTCCTTCCTTATCTGAGACCATGTTGTGAAATCATAAGTAGCCCATCTGCTCCCTGAATTTTCCATTAACATGACATTACATAGTTTTTGATTATTTTTGTTTAATAATGGCAGCCCTGATAAATTTAGGAAGCTCCATCAACTTCATTGCTACTTGTTCCCATCCAACAGCAATAGATTTTATATTGACCTATGGTGTAATGTGCACTTTATATAAATATAGCACTTTATTTATTTTTATTACTTACTTACTCAAGTTGGTCTTGGTGAATGGAATGTGTCAAAGTAACTCCATGATCTAGTTCTGATGCTTATGTGCTTATTGTGGGAGGTTTGAGTGGGATGCAGAAGTCAGCATGAGCACTCTGACCACTGCAGTGACCTATGTGCAGCAGGCTGTGATGCTTTGTGTGTTTTCTGGCTCTATTCTATCAAAGCCAACATTTACTTTTCCAGCAATTTGTGCTATAATAGCTCGTCTCTGGTATTGGACCAGATGACTTAGCCTTCACTCCCCATGCACATCATTGAGCTGACAACCCATGGCCTGTCTCACGTTTACTGGCTCTCCTTCCTTGGACCACTTTTGATAGGTACTATCCACTGCATACACTGCTGTTTTAGAGATACTCTGTCATCAAGCCTTTTTTTCCTTTTTAGGAAAAATTGTAAGTTAGCTGAACTGACTTCATGACTGTAGGCTTCTTCTATCGACCTTTCCTTATAACAATTTACCAAACACAGACCAGATCGCAATCTTCGCCTTAGATTCCTCTCTTTCCAAACAACATCCAGTTAGGTGAAAAAATGTGCTCCCCTCTCATCTATTGTGTAGCAGTTTGTACCTCCATTTTTCTTAAAGTTGGTCTCCAATGCTGTTCATACAAATAACAAGAAAACCCAACTGTAGTTCGATATTATGAGTCTGTGGGCTCATTACACATGTCATTGTGGTTATGTGGGTAACCCCTAAAAGTTCCTGATACATCATGCACATTCTATGTCTAGTTTCTCTCATGTAGAAGATCTAGATTCAAAGACACTCTAACTCTATAGCTAATATTTCTAATCATGATATTAATTTAATTTAATTTATGGAAACCAAATATATGATTACTCAGCATGTGTTCAGATGCTTAAAATTTTTTTTTGGGAAAAACAAATTTGTCATAAGGTAGAACATCAGGATGGATTGGGCACATCCAGAAAGAAGAAAGAAACAAGATCACAACTTAAGCTTTTCATTTTTAGCAGATTTTACTTCGAGAAATAAATACATAAGTATTATAATATTCTAAGCAAGACTATTTTATATATTTTACTGATAAGTCAAGCTTTAATAATAGTATATTTAATTGCTTGATGATAGGAAATCCTAGATAAATATGACTATTTTTTTTGTTCTTTTTTAATTTCTAGATGTCCTGTACTAAGCAAGTTAACTACTGTAATATTCTGCAAAACGAAATCAGTGTACAATGTTACAATGCAAATTAACTTCTTCCCAGGGTCTCTAATGATGAATCCCGCATGCCGAGGCACATCTTCGAGGCGAAGTGTGAGCTGACAGGATGCATTAACAAAGACGGAGATGAAGACATCGGACTGGAATCCAAACCCATCTTCTACCAAATCATGGTGCTCAGAAAAATAAAGAGCAGAAATGAAAAAACCTATTCCTTCCAACTGGAGAAATACACCACCAGCGTTGGGTGCACATGTGTTTTCCCTAACATCTTATCTCACAAGTAGTTCTGCAGTGCATTATTTGACAAAAGTTTATATACAGCTTTATAGACTCATATAGACTGTTGCTATATTATTGTATTGTGAGAAGACACAGCTCGGTTGTTAAGCTGTTGGACTTTGGAGTTTAAATCCCAGAACCCCCAGCAGCCACTGTGGGGCCCTTAAGCAAAGCCCTTAACCTTCAACTGCTTAGTTGTATAACAAAAATAATTGAAAGTTGCTGTGGATAAGGGCGTCTGCTAAAATGTATTGTTGTCTGATTTTGGCCCAGGAAACTGTAAAGCATAAAAAGCTTCACATGAAGAACATTTCCAAGCAGCTAAACCAGCTTTCTTTTGTCTTCTCAACTCTTTTTGTCTTGGCAAACAATAAAAAACCCAAAAAAAAGACAAAAGCACAACTGAGTCATTTAGTAAAGAGATGTTTTTACTGACTGCCATGCCAAATCAGATATAGGATCATCTTAATGACAACCACAAGAAAGAGCAAACCGGGGTTTTCCTGAACAATTCACATTGACGCTCATCACTGCACATATCATCACTTTGACTTCTAACGTCTTTGGCATGACATCACGAATGAACAGCACAGAGAAATGCCAAAACAAATTCGCAGCATTCACAACTAATGCTAAAGCAGCATCTCGGGTTAAAACAGAAGTACAACGTCTATATCTCTCTTTCGTTCTGTCTTTAATGGGATCTGCTCTCTCTTTACATCTCTCATTTTATTGTATAAACATGAAAAAAAAAAACATTTTATTGTGTAGTTTTTATGTGCCTAGTAATTGTGCTTAAAGTATTTAAGGAATATGTAAAGAAGTGAACAGGTTAAAAACCGGTTCAAATCTCATGAAAATGCAAGAGCACGAGTTTTAATACGGCTCAGACAACAAAAGGCAGTGTGAGGAAACTCCTTATAAATTGGTTTTATTGAGAAAACATGTGCCTCTATCATAAATAAATGACCAGTGAATGAACATGCATAGCTTGCACTTTGCTAGATGGCATTCATAAAAAAGCTTTATTTTCCTCCACTGTATATAGACATTTAGGAAGTGCAGTATCTGGTTATCTTGTCCGCAATGTTTGATTAAATATTCTGACGTATGTCTGCATTATTTATTATTATTTTTAATTAATTCAATTGCCATCTACCTTCTCCATCATTACCTCAGTATGTACAAATTATGGATTTTCTAAAAGGTTGGTGCCCCTGAACTTTTGACAATAGAACTTTGGCTCATTTTAGTCTGAAAAATGTATAGTTTTTTGACATGAAAAAAAAAAGCTTTAATGAGAAGTGATATCTGGTTTCACTGATCTCCCTCTCATCCTAATTATTAGATAAATATTTTTTTAACCATCCCAGACACAGTCCGCTTTTCATCTTCTTCTAATTTATCGGCAGGCTTCCTCCTTCAGCTCTTTATTCTTCCTCACTTCTTCTGCGTGCTTGTCCTAAAAAGCATCAAAAACTTTGTTGTTAGCGGAATGACAAAATAACCTCAATAACAGGCTCCCAAAGACCTTATAATCAAGAGAAAGAACATTTCTAGGTAATAAAAACAGTTAATGTTATGCCAAAAAGCTCTTCAGGTGTAATTTTATAACCTTTGGCATCATTTATACTTATAAAGCAGCTCTTTGGTTTCTCGCTTTTTTTCTTACTGAATGATATTGAATCAGTGTGGATTTAATGTGACACTATGGGACACTTTATCTGTCTACCGTTAGAAAAGAAACACAATAACAGCGTTAGTGACTACACAGTCTCCAACAAAAAGAAGTCGAGCTTATACCACAAATATAAGTGAGACTCGAATCCAGCAGGCACTCTGGCAGCTAAATGTATGAAATATTTAACCTGGTTTGACATTTCCATCTTAAAAAAATATATCAGCAATATGTGGTAGATAACTTGTTCTCTAATCCACAGACAGATGCATCTTTGTTGAATTTGATTTATGAATTCATTTGTTGACTAACAAATAAAAAATATATATATCTTTTCAGGGGTGTTTTTTCTTTAAGTCGTCCCAATCTGGCAACCCTGTCATTACCCGCCATTTCTACTTTATTTGGTTAAATTTAAAATGGGTCATGGGGCAAACCAATCCTGCCCCTATAGTTCTCTCTTAGTGCTTGTTGCATTTTGGCAGTCATGTGGTGTTGCATTGAACCAATTAAATCTGTCAAATAACTACATTTTAAAAACCTTAAAAAAGTAATAAGTATTACAAATAAAAGTTGTTTAATAAATGAATAATATAAGTTGTGCGGCATTGTCCCATCTGACCCCGTGGACGAGCCGTCACTGTTGAGTACGGTGATGGTTCATCCACAGGGTCGGATGAGACAATGCGAAACAATTTAGACGCGTTTTCTTTACACTATACCTTTTCCTGAAGCCTCTCCAGCATGGCAGCCAGCAGGGCCTCACGATTCTCTTTGTTGGTCTCCATCTTTTGCTCCAGCTTCTCCTTGGCGTTCTTGATGAAGTTGTTGTTCTCCTCGAAGGCCTTCTGGATAACCTCCCTCTCATGCTCTCTTTTCTCAGCCAAGTGCTTCAGCAGCTCCGACTCCTGGAACTGATCACAGGCCATATTGTCCGTGTTAGGATTTTTTTCATTTGGAAAGCATTGTCTGTGTAAAACCAATATAGAGAAAATGTGTGTGTGTGTGTGTATATATATATATATATATATATATATATATATATATATATATATATATATATATATATATATATATATATACCTTCCGTCGCTCCTCAGCAGCCTCCAGCTTTTTCTGGATCTCCTCCAGTGAGGGGTCCTTGCGGTGTGGCATGGAGGCATTAAGGTCAGGGATGCCATCAAATGAAGGAGGCTTCAGGATCACTTCAAATGCTTGGCCTGATGCACGCTTGTTAAGCTCGATCACCTCCACGTCCTTGATCTCACACCAGTTCAGGTCCACTGCATCTATAAAAAAACGAGACACAGCTTATTCATTATATTATCAACTGTATTTAGCCCCAATGGAACAAGCAGCTAAATCCCTGCATAGCAATGTTCAAATTGTACACAATTTAGCAATCTAGAATAAAGTCTTATACAATGAACGTTTACAGTGACACAGAAAATCTAATGAGATTGTAATGTTTTCCTGCTTGAAAAGGAAGCAATAAAGTATATTATAGGAATTCAAATGGATTCCATTACATATCACATTACAAAACCATAAACCGTTAAAACTTTTAGGAAACATTATCGAATGGTTTCCATTATGTGTGTTTGTGTGCCTCAAGAAATCATTACCATTAAAATGAAAGAAACCCAGTGTATTCCCAACTTATTGGAATCTGGATACTTTAATGACAGCCAAATAGTCTCTGTTGGTTTCTAGTAGATACCAATACATGATCTACAAGTTGTCAAATATGTTCTATTGGTTCTTTAATGGTATTAAACAGAACATGCCACCAGTAGTTGACAACAAATTACCAATAGAGACCTACAGGGAATCATTATGGTTTCCAGCACAATTCTCATTAAAACCATTTTATTAAATATGAGGGCTTCTGTTGTTATTTACTAGGAAGGCTGTTACACAGGAGGAAGCCACTGCAGCTCTGGTTACCTTCAGCTTTGTAGCTCGGCTTCTCGGAAAGGTCTGCCTTGATGCAGGAGCAGAATAGAGACACTAGAGGGAGCTCCTTCAGTTTCTCTCGATATGCTGAGGGAAGAAGAGTAACGCCAAGGCAACATCAATGGATTGCATCAAACAGCATTAAGAACATGGACATTTCCTTTTTTTAGGCTGTGGACATGTTGAGTAATATGACTAGATACCGTACCTGCCAGGGTCATGCTGTTCGTTTTCTTTCTTTACCTAGCAAGGAGACTTAATCTGTTCTTTTTCCACTGTGAAAAAGAGAGAGAAAGAAGGATTACATCTCACTCTTCAATAAATGCATTGTAGGGTCAAATTGGCTTCAGCAAAATGTTTTGATGGCACATAAGTATCTATTCTGGCTGTTGATTATGTTAAAAAGGTTCACATTAATGATCCACATTAAAGCTAGTGTTTAGTTAATTCCCTCCTTTTTACTCAATATTTCATTCCAAGACATCTATCAACACACTAAGACAATCAATCAATCGAACAATCAATAAATCAATCAATCTTAAAAAACATGTCACAGTCAGTCAATAAGGAAAGAAGATTGATGCTATGTTTGGGATTTTGTCCCATTACCAAGGTAACCGTACATCCAAATATAGTCATAAAATATATATAAATAATCAAATATTGCTTCCCTGATCTACAGTTGGATTTAATTTCATTAACTCCCCCATGTTTTGGTCAAATTGAGGTTTCACAAAGATTTTTACTCCTGTTTGTCTATAAACATACCTTTCTATACCCTAATTACTTTATAATTAATATACCACATCAGATTACAAGAAAAATAAATATAAAAAAATATATAAACAAAATAAATGAAATATTCTTTATGTGCAAAATATATTTGAAATACAAAAAGGGGCTTAAGTACATATGATATTACACATGGTATGGTATTGCACATGCTATTATATTAACATACATTGTTATTATTGTGATTTTGATAATATATATAATGGCACAGTGATACTGTCTGTGTTCAATGTCTCAGCTCTGCTCCCTACTGAAAGGGGAGGAGTTATAGACTTCGATGGCTACCAGTAGCTGGCTGGCTAGATGGCTACCTCATGTGGTGTTCTGGGGTTGTTTATGGTTGGCCTCAGTCTACAGTATCTAAGTATATTCACTTTACAATACAGAATCTAGAAACATTTGATTGAAAAATCCCTTGCTATAATATAATATAATATATATTATATAAAGAACTTATATATAATAAAAGAATATGAAACCTTTTTTCCGAACAATTACAAATATAAAAAAGTATATGATTATTCAATATTTTTTATAACATATAACTGCCTGCACTAAAGCAGCGATTTTGGCCTTCACTACTCCTGAAGCTGAATCGGAGAACATGCTGACTAGAGCATGATTTTGTCCTGACACTCCCTGAGGCAACGGCATGATTTCAGAAAAATGGCATCGTCAGTGTCCCACTGACAGCAGGCTGAACAGTTTTCAAGCTAGGGATGGTAAGATTTAGCGATCTCACTTTCATCGGCATGAAAGTAATGACGTGATGCGTCGGTTTCAAAAAGTGTGCATCAGATACAAGTTGGCATT